>NC_060907.1:4533972-4536472 GCF_014805685.1 Silurus meridionalis
GCGGTAATACACACAAAGACACGCACTCTTTATAATGACAGTAAATATAATAATTTCAACTTCTTTTAAAACTTTATAACATTTATTGTGTTTATATTTCAGAGTTGAGGCAGTTAAAAGGTGATAATACACACAAACACTTACACACTCGAACACGCATACACACGCGCTCACTCTCAAAGACACATACACACGCACACACTCACTCACTCACACATACAGACACTCACTGATACACACAAACACACTCGCATACATACACACACCCTCACACACTTTCACACAGACAAACTTACTTTCACAGACACACACAAACCCAAACACACTCACATACACACACCCTCACACAGACACACACTGGTAATATACACAAACACTTACACACTTAACCACACACACACACATGCTCCTCTCAAGACACACTCACACACATTCAGACACTCACTCACTGGTTGCAGGTGAAAGGTAATACACACAAACACTTCCACACTAAAACACACATACACACGCTCACATTTAAAGACACATTCACAGACGCACACACTCACACACATACAGACACTCACACACACACACACACACACACACACACACACACAAACACTAATACACCGGGAGAACGCTAACGCTAACACTTACACACACAAACACACATACACACTCAGTCTCAAAGACACACACTCACGTTTAAAGACACATCCACAGACGCACACACTCACTCACACACACTCATACAGACAATCACTGACACACTCAATCACACACACACACACACACACACACACACACACACACACACATTATAATGACAGTAGATATAATAATTTGAACATCTTTTCAAATTTTATAACATTTATTGTGTTTTTATTTCAGACTTGACGTGTGCATGTGATGGTAATACACAAACACTTACACACTCAATCACACATACAGACACGCTCACTCTCAAAGACACATTCACTCACACACACACATACAGACACTCACTGATACACTCACACACACACACACACACCTGCTGACAAACACAGACACACTCACACACACAGTCAGCAGTTAGACACTTACACACACATACAGACACACTCACTCTCAAAGACACATTTAGACACGCACACATACAGACACTCACTGATACAATCAGTCACACACACACATGCTGACACACACAGACACACACACTCACATACACACACACAGTCACACTTGTAATTCACACAAACACTTACACACTCAATCACACATACAGACACGCTCACTCTCTAAGACACATTCACACACACACACTCACAGACACAAATACACACATCTACTGACACACACAGACACTCACACGCACACACAATAATGACAGTAGATATAATAATTTTAACTTCTTTTAAAACTTTATAACATCTAATGTGTTTTTATTTCAGTGATGATGCAGTTACAGAATAGTAATACACACAAACACTTACACACTTACACACTCAAATACACATACACACATGCTCACTCTCAACGACATTCACACACGCTCACACTCACACACACATAGACACTCACTAATACACTTATTCACACACACACCTACTGACACACAAAGACACACACACACACACACACACACACTTGTAATACACACAAACACTTACACACAGACACACACACACACAGACACACTGGTAATACACACAAATACACACTCAGTCTCAAAGACACACACATTATAATGACAGTAGATATAATAATTTGAACATCTTTTCAAATTTTATAACATTTATTGTGTTTTTATTTCAGGCGTGACGTGTGCAAACGATGGTAATACACAAACACTTACACACTTACACACTCAATCACACATACAAACACGCTCACTCTCAAAGACACATTCACACACTTACACACTCACACACATACAGACACTCACTGATACACTCAGTCACACAAACACACACACACACACCTGCTGACACTCACACACAGACACTCACACGCACACACAATAATGACAGTAGATATAATAATTTTACCTTCTTTTAAAACTTTATAACATCTAATGTGTTTTTATTTCAGCAGTGATGCAGGTACTCAGAGGTAATACACACAAACACTTACACACTCAAACACACATACACACATGCTCACACTCACACACATAGACACTCACTGATACACTTATATACACACACACACCTACTGACACACAAAGACACACACACACGCAGTCACACACTTGTAATACACACAAACACTTACACACATACACACACGCTCTCTCTTAAAGACACGCTCACACACACACACACACACACAGTCACACACTGGTAATATACACAAACAATTACACACTCAAACAAACATACACATACTCAGTCTCAAACACACACAAATTTTATATCATTTATTGTGTTTTTATTTCAGACGTGAAGAGTGCACATGAAGGTAATACACAAACACTTACACACTCAATCACACAAACAGACACGCTCACTCTCAAAGACACATTTACACACACACA
>NC_060907.1:4546472-4551472 GCF_014805685.1 Silurus meridionalis
CCTTTAAATAAAAAACACTATTAACAGTTTTTCTTGTCTGTCATTTGGCGTGAGAAATAATTTTCTGAGGTAAAATCTTCATCTTCTCGTGAGGTGAGTCTGTAAAAATTCTTATCCAATCAGTGTCATTGACGGAAACTCCTATAGCCAATCACAGCGCTTGTGGGCGGGGCTTTTTTCTGTCTGGCTTTTGGCGCGAGAAATTATTTTCTTATGAAATCATCATCTCGTGAGGTGAGTCTGGTGATACTGATCTCATTATTTCTCTTATATTTCTTTAAGATTCCGGAGTTAATATGAATTATTGATGTTAATTTACACTTATTTTAGTGTAGAACGTGATTTATTAAAGTTTTTGGAGCCTCTTTAACTCTGTACCGGCGTCGTTAAGGGAAACTCGTACGAGTCCTAAATGACTCGATGTTGAAGTGCACTTTATACGGTAAAAATAATAATAATAATAATAATGATTTTTTCGGGCTTGGGACCGGCACTAAGAGTGCACTGGATTGTAAAACCCTAATGGCTGGGTTTGGTTCTCTGACCGGGACTCGAACCCGGGCCGCAGCGGTGAGAGCACCGAATCATAACCACTAGACCACCAGAGAACGCAAATAATATTTTACTACTAATTGATACATTTTATATAATAAAAAAGTTATTAAATAAAAAACATCAAAACTGTACATTTACATTTGAATATATGTTTTAAATCGGTGGTCCCCAACCTTTCTTTTTTCAGGGACCGGTTTAATGTTCGACAATTTTTTCACGGACCGACCTTTAGAGTGTGGCGGATAATAAATACACAAAATAAAATTATATTTTGCAGTCTGCGGTCAGGGGGTTGGGCAGGGTTCCTACAGGTTTCTTCAAGTTAAATTCAAGTCTTTTTAAGACTTTTTTAAGACCATTTATATAAAAAATTAATACCTATTTCATGTCCCTACAATGCAAAGAAAAACAAAATCCTTGAACTTGTGTTCATTTATTTTTCAAATGTGGAATGGGTAAAAGAAAAGCCAAGCAGAGTGAAAAATAAAAACATTTCAGTAGGCCACAAGAAAGTTTGCCGAACAATGTTAAGTTGTTTTTTAACAAGCTATCTACTTATTCCATGCTGGGAATATGGGGAACTGAGAGACCCCTGAACAATAAACATCGAAAATAAGAACTCAACAATAAATTAAATTAAATTAAATTAAGAAACAGTCAACTCCTTAGCTCTTCAATCAGGGCAGCAATGTCTTTATCAAGGACAGCCAGTTCCGTCAACTTCTCCTTATGGCCTCTCCGCAAGAGGTTGGACCTGGAGATCAGGTCAGCCATCTTGCTTCCTGCCTTCCTTTCAGCCTCCTCAGCCAGCCTGTCCGCATCCCTAGCCAGACCCCCACACACCTCTTGTATGCGTCTCCTCTTCACCTTTAGCTCCTGAAGACAGTCCTCTGCCTCTTTCCTCTTAAGAGCCTGGGATTTTGCCTCCCTTTTCTTTCTCTCAGTCTCAAGATGGGCACGATATCTAGTCCTAGCTCTTGCTACACTCTCAAGTAGCGCTTTACTGAGTGGAACCTAGGTATAAGATTGGGAAAAGAGAACCAGAGTCAATGACAAACTCAAGAAGCCAACTTCAACAGACATGTTGATTCTGTCAACTTTTAAGTCAAAAGCATTTTACTAGTCCAGGCAGGGGTCATTCTTACCTGGGTAACACCTCCGTGTTGTGTAATATAATCACACACCAGCCTCCGTGTGACCACAGTGTCCTCTTTAATATTGTCTGACTCCACCTCTTTGTTGATAGAGAATCCACGTTCAGCTGTAGCTTGGCCGTGGGAAAGGATGGGCAACTTCTTGCAGAAGCCCCACAGCTCTGGATAAGGTTCCATGGCACTCCTCAGGAAGATGTCCAGCCTCTTCCGCATGGGAGGAAAGGAGAGAAAAGCCTCACTCCGGCTCTCCAAGGATAGAAAACTGTCAAAGTGCTGCAGTATGACATCTCCTATGACAAAACAGATGAGAAAATATGCGGGGAAAAAGAAATTAGGCTATAGGGCATTACCAGCCAATCAGGTTTAGGATAAATTCATGTGTAGCCTATGATTTCCCTTTCTTATTCCTACCCGCAGAAGTATCAGTTAGGTCTCTGTACATTACTGATGGATCCAGGCACACCATCTGCCTAACAGTCAGATACTTGAGGGGGCTCTTGTCCTGCACTTTCCTAATGATGCTACACAGTCCCTGCATGCACTCTCTCCTGAACTCTAGCACCCTGAGCTCTGCACCTTTGATGCTCTAGAGAGAGGTAGCCATGAATATAGAACATGTCTTCAATGACCTGGTTCAGCCTAACCATTTGTAAAATGACCTTTTTAAACCATCACACTACCTTAAGGACTGACTCTGCACCTAGACCAATGCAGATGTCTTGTGGGCTGAGCCAGATGGTCTTGTCTGTGACATCCAATTTGGTCAGCTGCAGGGCACTGATATCATGGAGGACTTCTCTCTTTATAAAGCGTCTGAGTAGACTCTGTCAAAAGACAAACACAAAAATGTCCGGTGCAGCACATTAATCACCGACATTAAATTGTCTGATTTTGATGCACAATGTATCCACTATTTTTTACACATACTAACCACAAACTCTACATTGTCAAAACATATCAGTGGTGATTATAATGTTAGAGAGCAACTCACCCCCCCTACCAGAGTTTTACTGCACCTACATTTCTGATTTGAAAAATGCGGCAAAAGGAGGCGTTGCCTAGCAGACCGAGGGACGCGCGCGGGGGGGCTCAACACTTCCTTGCTATTCCAACTCGCTACGAAGGTGTGGCCGAGACTGGGCGTATTTTATACTCCACAGTAGTGATGCCCGATACAAATTCAAGTACTGTACAGTGTAAAGTTTTAACCTGAAGAGGGCACCACACTAACGGTTTTTGGTAGAAAGTTTACTAAAATGTACTAAAATACCAAAAATAATTACCAGACATGTAGACATCAATATTAAACACTTATTTATACAGTTTATCAGCAAAGAAAAATTATTTGGGGGTAAGTTGCACTTTAAGTAAATTATTACCATCATCACCTCAGTCAGGTCCTTCGGAAAGAATGGAAGCACAGGCTCATCTGTCTGATATTTTTTCAGGAAGGGAGTGAAGGTCCTGGCGAGTGCCATGTAGAACTGCAATTTGGCCAAGATCAGTGGATCCTTCATGGCTGCTGCAACTGTGTCATAAGATGCTAACAGAGAGAGGCAGACAGAAAGGCAGGACATTTCAACTTAGCCATATATTACAAAAACTATGACACACCAGGCCACACCAGCACCAGGGTTAGGACACAGTCACAGACCTATTCACTGCATTTAAGAACGGCCTACCTGTTCCAGGGTTCGAGAGTTTCTTTGATTTCATGGCTTCCATGTACAAGAGCAGTGATGGCCAGACTTCCAGGGCTCTCTCCACAACCGGAAGGTTTTCCACCCAACAATGGGCACAGAAAGAAAGGGGGAACACAGTAGACTTGGTTACTGTGATGTAATCCTCTCTCCTGGTAGGCACATTGAAGAACAATGTGTGCATTGCTTTCAGCAATTTGTCCAACTGCCATGCTGTGAACCCACACTTGAAACCGTTGTGTAGCGTGTGTAGGCCACAGATTCCCACACAAATGAGCTGAGCACCTGAAGATTTCATTGCAAAACTTAATATTAGAAAACAAAATCATATTTTATATCACATGGAGATGGTTTTGAACTGCATATGTTGCACCCATGCATCAATTTTTGCTCTGTAGCAATATGATTGTTTGTTCAATGTAAAGTGCACTACAAATAAAATGCATTATTATAATTATTAATAGATCACACTCACCCACAAACAGTAATAGCATTCTAAACTGCTCACCTCCATACTGCTCAGCGTGATCTTTCTGGAAAAGGTCGAAGAGTTTCCAATTCACACTGGGCCCATCCATTGAAATGGACACCAAGTCCCTGAGGTTCAGTCTGTCCATACATTCCTGAGAAAAAAAGGGTTGCATTTGATTACTCAAATAAGAGGCCTGGATGAGCACATATTGTTAAGGGAAATAACTAATTAGTCATGTAATATTGCAGTTACAGAAGAGTATATGCACACAAGTTGAGTCTATCAATATAAATTGATGAGCTTTTAAAGTAAACAATGATTATCCTTACTTTGAGAGGCGACAGCAGGTCTTGTGCAGTGGAATGTCCCATAAACTGAGAGCCCAGATATCTGGACTGAACCTGTTCCTCGTTCCAGAAGCGGACGTGCACATCCAGCTGTTTGTTTTTCGTAGTCTCGTTGAGACTCTCATCAAACATAAGAACGAACGGCGATTTGTTGACTTTGGACACCAGTTCTTCTTTGATGTGAATAGCTAAACCAAACTTGGCTATGTAAGCTGTTTTGTCGGGACCGCAAGTAAACGTTTTAGCGATGTCGGAGTCAGGGAACATGCACTTGAAAAGCTCTGAGATACCCTCATTTCCATTGTAGGACTGGTGTTTAGCGATTGTTTGTGTGGACCCAAAAGCTGTGCGCAGATCCACTCTAGTTGCGGCCGTAGCTGGAGGGTCTGCAGTGCTAGCAGCAAGCTGGCTAACATTAGCTCCTGTTGCCACTTCAGGCACATTAGCAGATAGCTGGCTAACATTAGTTGGTTGAAACACGCACGCGATGGAAGGAGTTTGTTTTTTTCCATTGAGAGCGTTTATGTGCTTGGACGACTTGGCATGAGACTCTAATGCCTTTATTCCCATTGTACCTATCCTTTTTTTGCATATGGTGCAGAACCCCTCAAAAACGTTGTTGTCCACTGGTTTTAATCAATGACGAAAGGAGTTTTTATCAAGCCACGCTTCATTAAATTTACATTTCCCCATAACCTCAGAATGAAATTGGTAGCTAGCTAACGTTAAAACAAACTTAAAAATATAACTGCGTGCGTCAGTCAACCTTTCC
>NC_060907.1:4558972-4562768 GCF_014805685.1 Silurus meridionalis
ATTTACGACTTTTTACTGTAAGTTGTTCTGTAGTTAGAATATAATTTCTTATGCTGAATAACTTTTAGCCAATGATAAAATGCTTTATGTTGCAGTAAGTTGAAGTATTTTGAGTAAAGATTTCGTAACTAAAATGTGCATGGTTTTATGCTAGGTTACTTTTCCATAAAGGAGAGTGAGGAGTGCTGGACCATTTTTATTTGTTTTTATGTTCATTTTGTTCAGTTTGTGTTAATGTTATTATTGTTATTGTTATTATTATTATTATTTTATTATTATTATTATTAAATGTTTATAATTTGTAAAAATAAAATAAAAATGTTTTATTTTATGTTAAAATTTTTATAAATGGTTAAATAAATCAAACCCTTCTGACTGAACAGACCCTTCATTCATGCACACAGATACACAGAATTGTGCCCCACAGACTACAATATGTGTACACCAGTTCTCTGGAAAGAGAGTTATTAAGCCACAGCGCATGCTGACAGGAAAAGTCCCAGTGATGCGAAATATGAATGCTGTCTCCTATACATTTGGCCAGCTATATACACACACACACACACACACACACACACACACACATATATAAATGTATATAGGGTTGCACAAGCCAGTACACTCTTAGTGCCGGTTCCAAGCCCGGGTAAATCAGGAGGGTTGCGTAAGGAAACGGTCGTTAACGGAAACTTGTATAGCCAATCACAGCGCTTGTTGGCGGGGTCTTTTTTTGTCTGCCATTTGGTGCAAGAAATCACTTTCTGAGGTAATCATTATCTCGTGAGGTGAGTATGGTGTAAGAAAAAATTATGAGGACAACGAAGATCGTAATGAAGAGGTTTATAACAGTGTAGCAGTGACAAAATACATCAAGCACTTTGGGTTCATCGGAGTCAGAAAGAACCCAGAGCAAACTCTCCCCAGATATTTTATATTGTTCTTCCCTTTGAAGTATAGACCAGAGTTTATCCTTTAAATGAAAATTAAATGTAGGACATGCGTGAAAACAAAACACTGGGGGATACCACTCTCAGGGCGGAGGTCAGCAGGTGGTAATCACCGGTATTCACACCTTTGCTGGCGCCAGCCCCCAGCAGGTCAGGATAGAGTATTGTTTAAATGATAATCATGGTCTCAGATACCTTTTGTATATAGTCCTTGATGGCTTATTGCTTCTCCATGACTGATTAAATTAAGTCTATGATTTTGATTGATACAACTGAAATTCTTCATCAAACTACGTAACTACATTTTTATCAATTTTGAGCCGTTTTGCGGATGAGCTGAATTTGATATAGCGTGGGGTGGAATCTGGATTAAGGCAGTCTGTAATTCTTACAATGGTGATACTGATCTTTTTTATTTCTCTTATATTTCTTTAAGATTCCAGAGTTGATATGAATTATTGATGTTAATTTACACTTATTTTAGTGTAGAACTCGATTTAATTATATTTTATACACACACACATCTACTGACACACACACATATTAATGACAGTAGATATAATAATTGGAACTTCTTTTCGAATTGTATAACAACTTAAACACACATACAACGCTCCCTCTTAACACACACACACATACAGACACTCACTCACACACACACACTCAGTCACTCACACATTCATACAGTCAGTCACTCACACACACACACACACATCTACTGACACACACACATATTAATGACAGTAGATATAATAATTGGAACTTCTTTTCTAATTGTATAACAACTTAAACACACATACAACGCTCCTCTTAACACACACACACACACATACAGACACTCACTCACACACACACACACACTCAGTCACTCACACATTCATACAGTCAGTCACTCACACACACAGACACATCTACTGACACACACACATATTAATGACAGTAGATATAATAATTGGAACTTCTTTTCGAATTGTATAACAACTTAAACACACATACAACGCTCCCTCTTAACACACACACACACACACACACACACACACACACTCAGTCACTCACACATTCATACAGTCAGTCACTCACACACACACACACACATCTACTGACACACACACATATTAATGACAGTAGATATAATAATTGGAACTTCTTTTCGAATTGTATAACATTTATTGTGTTTTTATTTCAGCCTGGATGTGTAGAAGAGGTAATACACACAAACACACACACACTCTCTCAAAGACACACTCAGTCACATACACTCACTCACACAGACACACACACACACATAAGGACAGTAGATATAATAACTGTAACCTCAGATTGTTTTTTACATTTATTGTGTTTTTATTTTAAAAAATCCAGCAGATACTGGAAGGTAATACACACAAACACTTACACACTCACACGTGTTTGTGTGTCTGTGTCTGTGTGTGTGTGTGTGTGTATATATATATATATATATATATATATATATATATATATATATACATATATATACAGTTGTGTTCAAAATTATTCAACCCCCAATGCTGTAAATGGTTTTAGGGAATTTAGTGTACATTTGTAATTGTATTCAGAATGAAATCCTACAAGGACTTCTTAAAGAACCATATGCAACTAAAATGACATCAATTAGTTTTGTAATACAGTAGTAAATGTTTCTTTTGTGAATTCTTCATTGACATAATTATTCAACCCCTTAAAGACTACCACTCTGAAGAACAGAGGTTCAATGAAGTGTTTTCAATCAGGTATTGAAAACACCTGTGGATATCAGGGAGCAGCAATAAAGCCTAATAAGCACCAATTAGGCAGCTTTAAAATGACTGTGATACTCAGCTCCTTCTAGACATTTACTGGTGTGGTTACAAACATGGTGAGGTCAAGAGAATGGTCCAGGAAGACAAGAGAACAGGTGATTACTCTTCACAGGAAGGGCAATGGCTATAAGAAGATTGCAAAGATGTTAAACATACCAAGAGACACCATAGGAAGCATCATTCGCAAATTCAAGGCAAAGGGCACTGTTGAAACGCTACCTGGTCGTGGCAGAAAGAAGATGCTGACTTCGACTGCTGTGCGCTACCTGAAGCGTAGAGTGGAGAAAAGTCCCCGTGTGACTGCTGAGGAACTGAGAAAAGATTTGTCAGATGTGGGTACTGAAGTTTCTGCTCAGACAATACGGCGCACCCTGCGTAATGAAGGCCTCCATGCCAGAACTCCCAGGCGCACCCCCTTGCTGTCCCCAAAGAATAAGAAGAGTCGACTGCAGTATGCCAAAAGTCATGTGGACAAACCACAGAAGTTTTGGGATAGTGTTCTGTGGACTGATGAAACAAAATTAGAACTGTTTGGGCCCATGGATCAACGCTATGTTTGGAGGAGGAAGAACAAGGCCTATGAAGAAAAGAACACCTTGCCTACTGTGAAGCATGGCGGGGGGTCAATCATGCTTTGGGGCTGTTTTGCTTCTGCAGGTACTGGGAAGCTTCAGCGTGTGCGATGTACCATGAATTCTCTTCAGTACCAGGAGATATTGGATGACAATGTGATGCAGTCCGTCACAAACCTGAGGCTTGGAAGACGTTGGACCTTTCAACAGGACAATGATCCCAAGCATACCTCCAAGTCCACTAGAGCATGGTTGCAGATTAAAGGCTGGAACATTTTGAAGTGGCCATCGCAGTCACCAGACTTAAATCTGATTGAGAACCTCTGGTGGGACTTAAAGAAAGCAGTTGCAGTGCGCAAGCCTAAGAATGTGACTGAACTGGAGGCTTTTGCCCATGATGAATGGGCGAAGATACCCGTAGATCGCTGCAAGACACTTGTGTCAAGCTATGCTTCAC
>NC_060907.1:4579351-4679351 GCF_014805685.1 Silurus meridionalis
TTATGTGGCTTTTGCATTGTTTAAGTACACTTTTATACATAAATACACTGAATTAGGATTTTATATATTTATAATAAACAAAACATTGAATAAAAAATTACTACACGTCTGTATGTCTTCAAGATAAACTTTACAAATGTGCCTACAGGATAAAAGTTGTGCTCTAAGTATGTGATTACATGTGTAATGTTATGAGTTGGTGTCAGAAGGTTTTGTTAGCAGAAGCGATTCTTCTTTATAAAGTATAATAAAATGGTGCCTCACCTCCGCCCTCCTGCTCCAGAGATCATCAATCTCCTTGCTGAGGTACTGGGCGGGTTTCCTCGTGCAGCTGCGTCGAGGCGGGAAAAGTCCCGCGTCCAGTGTCCTTTTCAGTGTCCACACCCTTTTCCTCTCAGTCCTCCGCGTCCCAAACACTCTAACAAGTAACATGGTGAACTTCCACTACAAGTTATAGAAAAAATAAGCACAGAAATTCAAAGCCTCGAGCACCGCACATAGAAAATATTTAGAGCACAATAAAGTTGCTGTTAACACTGCGCCATCTTGCCGCCGCCCGTTACAGCACGAGGTGCGAGAAAGCGCGAAAACAAAATGGCGACGGTGGGCGGAGCTTCATTCAGTTACAGCAGGAAATGTGGGAAAGCGCGAAAACAAGATGGCGCCGGTGGGCGGAGCTTCATTCAGTTACAGCAGGAAATGTGGGAAAGCCCGAAAACAAGATGGCGTCGGCGAGTTAATAGAAAATAATAAGTATAATTTCTGTAATGTATCAATTAGTGATGTAGATAGTGATCATGTTTAGTAAACATGTTTTTATAAAATAAATTGAAAGCTGTTTAATAGAGAAACGCGATTTAAACAGCGTTAGCTCGCTAGCATTTTTGCTATTAGTGTAAACATAAGCACACATTAACTCGTGACAGTAAATTACAGATTTTTATTTTTTTTTTCTTATTTTTTGAACCTATTCATATGTTTTGGCTTTTTTTTTCGAATGCTTAATTAGAGATGTAGTGAAGCGGCGGGTTCATTTCCTGTTTGGACCGGAAGTAGATTCTGCACATGAGAAGATGCATGTGGCTCTGACGGAAGCTGCTGTTGATCGAAAGGTAATTTATTATTGTTACTACTCAATAGTATAGTTACTATTAATTACTATTAAGTATAAATGATCGTGGATCATTCTGGCTTGTTTGTTTAGTTTTTTAAGGTCTTGGCAGCTCGTTTTACAGTTAGAAAGCAGCTAGCACGCGATGCTAACGGCGCTAGCGGCATTGCAGTGGTTATCATTGTGTTTACAGACTGTATAGAGAGAATCGTGTGTGTGTGTGTGTGTGTGTGTGTGTGTGTGTGTGTTTAAAATGTATTTTATTTATTCAAATGTAAAAAAAAAAAAATTAAAGAGGGGGAGAGTGTGAATATTCAATAGACCATGTTTTTACCAAAATGTCAGTTGATGATTTAATTAAAGATCACTGGTTCATATCATACCAAAATCTGATTACCACAAGTGCAAAACTCAATATCCACTGAAATCAGACCGTCCTCTGTTTTGTCTGTCGCCCACAAACAGGTGAAGGAGGCGCTTTCTGGAGCGGAGCAGACGCCTCTACATAACCTGAAATCGGGAGACCGGGTGAAGTGAAGTGGTGAAGTACTTCAGAAGAAAGAGCCGGAACACCAAACGGTGGCTGGGGCCTTTCCAGGTGCTCCTGACAACGCAGACTGCTGTGAATGTCACAGAGAGAGCCACGTGGATTCACGCCAGCCGGTGCAAACGAGTGCCAGACCCGGAACAGGGGTTGATGGGAGACGGGGAAAGTGAGAACACTTCACATAGGAACTCTGGTGTCGCTGGACCTCGTGAGGTGGGAGAAGGGCGCCGTTTAGGTGCTTAAGTCGCACCTGCCCTTCAAGCACCAATAACGTCAAGAATAGGAAAGGTGTCACCAGACTAGATCTAGAACAAACAGGAGACCCGCTCCGATCCACCTGACGACACACAACCTGAGAAGGATACGTTAATTTAAGTAGTTAAGCGTTGAATTATGTTGTAACGAGTTTAGAATATTCACGATTATTGAAAACCCTTATGGGAAAGTTTGTGTCTGATGTTCCATTTCTCTGTTTCACCCTAAACTGTTTAGACATGTTTTATTTTTGCAGTTGTGTCTTATTGAATGATCAAATATTACAAAGAATAAAATTTGACTCTGGAGTTTGTCCATAAAGGACAAAAAGGAGGGAAATGTAATGGAAAACTTTTCATCATATTGAATTATACTTTGTGAATGTCATGTTTATCTGAAATGAGACTTTTCTCACGTTTTGAGTCCGACAACAGAAAACCCATATGTTGATTCCAGTCCTCAGTTTCATAGCAGCCGACACCTAATGAACTGTCACATGCATCAGTAAAGAACCCCCCCCCCCCACACGTTCGTTTTTCACCTAGTTTTCATATAACTACATGCTCTGAAACATTCTGTTCCAGCAAAAGGCGACTTGTATGAATATGCTCTATGAGCTGCACAGGGACGGGAGGGTGGGAGTGAAGAGTAATAAAAGCAGAGTGAAAGAAGAGGAGGTATCTCTTTCCTCACTCACATCTTGCAGAGTTTATTGCAGAGGATTCTCACATACACACACTGAAGGTCCCTGTCTCCAGAAGGTCCATCTTCTTCTGTAAAACAGTGAGAGACAGACAGAGAGAGAGACTTTTTGACTTTTAACATTCCTCTATTACACAGTTATGCAGTGTCCACCAAATCCTGTCCTGGAGACAGAACAGCTAAAATTACAAACAGAATTTGACTTATTGACGGCCAACCAGGCAGAATTTCTATTAAACCCACAAAAGCAGCTTACTGCTTACACGGAGAGCGAGCTGGCCGCCTTTTAGCATCTCAGCTTAGACATCAGTGTGCTGCCCAATTAATCCCGCAGGTATATGACTCCTCAAATAACCGTACTTCAGATCGGGTTAGTATAAATTCAGAGTTCGCTTCTTTTTATTCTAATCTTTACAGATCAGAAGGCTGTTCGGACGCTACTGCTATTCAGAGGTTTCTTTCTCAATTAAAAAAAGTTAAACCCAGATACAACCAGCGGCCTGGATGAACCTCTTAGCTTGGGGGAATTAACCGCTTGCATTTCAATTATTAAAATCAACAAGGCTCCTGGCCCTGACGGCTTCCCTGACCAATTTTATTTATTTATTTATTTATTTTAGGTTTTCTGGTCAGCTATTCCCCATATCATTAGAGCTATACAATTACTCACTTGAACCATTTTTTTTTATTTTTTTATTTTTTATCACGATCTCTGAACCAGGCTTTGAACTCATTTATTTTAAAGAAAGTCAAGGACCCTACACTCTGCGGCAGCTACAGAACAGTTAGCCTAATCAATAACGACGCTAAAGTACTAGCTAAAGTTTTGGCCAAACGCTAAGAGAATCATCATATCAGATGACCAAACTGGCTTTATACTGGGCCATCAGTTATCGTCCAATATACATAGACTTTTGAATGTTGTCTTTACGCCATCCCAGTCGTTAAGGTCAGAAATGGTCATCTCTCTCTCGATGCAGAGAAAGCTTTTGACCGAGTGGAGTGGGATTATTTATTTGTGGTTTTACAAGAATTTGGATTCAGATGCTGTATTCTTCTCCTTCGGCTTGTGTGAAGACTAACTTTCTCATGGCACCCATCAAGGGTGTCCGCTCTCCCTCTACTTTTTGCTTTGGCTATAGAGCCTCTTTTTATAGTCTTAAAATGGTCTTCAGTATTTACGGGTATTCTTAGAGGAGGAAGGGAACACCACGTGTCACTGTATGCAGACGATCTATTGCTTTATGTTTCAGATCCTCTTAAGTGTGTGGACAGTATACTGCGTCTATTGAATGAGTTTGGCTCTATTTCAGGATACAGGTTGAACCTGGCTAAAAGTGAGTGTTTAATGATTTGTTTCTGGATCACACACTTGTTTCATTCAATGATTTGCTAAGTAGGTTCAGTATCTCCAAATCGAATTTATTTAACTACACAATTTTGCTAAAGCATATTTTGCTACATTCCCCCAGCAGCCAAGGAAAACTTTAATTAAAGTAATATTTTCTCTTTCAAAGTCTGATAACCGTATTGCCTCTATCTATGATCTGCTTCGATCTTCACAGTCCTCTTCTCTTTTTGCGCTTAAAGGAGTCTGGGAGTGGGAGTTTGCGCTAAAACTGTGCTGTGAAATAATGTTTTAGCTCAAATTAACTCTGTCTGTATTTGTGCTCGTTTGAGTCTTATACAGTTTAAAGTAGTTCATTGAATTCATTTCACCAAAGCAAAATAAAAAAAAACTTTAACAGATAACATTCAAAATGTCTGTGTAATAGATGTTTGTTGTCCCCGGCAGATCATACTCATACATTTTACCCCTGTCTTAAACTGAACTCTTTCTGGTCTTATTTCTTTGACATATTGTCAAAAGCTCTTAATGTCTCTGTGAAACCCTGCCCAATTATTGCAATTTTTTAAGTATCTCCCGTTTATGTGGTTTATATAATAAGCGACATTACGATATTATTGCTTTTTCCTCACTAGTAGCCAGAAGACGAATACTGCTGAATACATTGGAAATCCCCATGCCCTCCTGCTAATTTCTCTTGGTTAAAGGAGTTCATGTCTTTTCTACATTTGGAAAAAATAAAACACAACTAGAGACTCTGTTAACTTATTTTACAAAATCTGGAATCCGATGATTTCCTTTGTTAAGACCTTCAGAGGAAATGGAACGTAAAAGAGAGGCTTTTTTATTTTCCTTTTCTTTTTCTTTCCTTTTTTTTCATCTCGCGTGAGCACGCATACGGTGGACCAGAAAAAACCCTGAGCATAAATAAAATAAATCCGTGCACGCGTTCAAACACAATATGGTCAAAAGTATTCGGACACCGACTGTGTTTTCACCCCACACATGCGTAATTCTTCACCAAACATAAACTGGAGGCTGTACAGGACATTTTCAACGAAGATTTTCCCTTTATTTAACTTTACTACATGATCCAAACCTGTTCCAGAATATCAATGCTCCTGTGCACAGTTACATGGAGATCTTCCTGCTATAAAGCTCTGACCCTCAACCCTTGAGGGAATCTCCACAAATCTCCATAATCTAGTGAAACATCTTCCCAGAAGACTTTGTAGATTATTATAAGAGTAAACGGGGATCAATGTGGAAGACTAAATCTAGACTTTTCTCTGTTCTATAGATGGGCAGTATACATAGGGGTACAGTATGCTCTAGAAAGTAGTCTTCACAGATCTTGTGCACATACTAAATTTCCAAATTAACATATTTGCTTGTGCATACATCACATGACACTGTCTGTAGATGTCCCTATCATCAGACAAGTCAGCAGATATATAATGCACCATATATTGTTATAGAATGGACTAGAAGGACAATACCAGAGAGTGAAAAGTCATGAAATAAAAGTTTCCTGTTCTAATTACTCCTGTTGATCTTGATCTTCTTCTTTTTTGCATGTATTTAATATCTAAAATCATAATCTAATCTAATCCATATTGAGAATAAATCCTTCATAGCCTTTGAAGACCTGCACTAGTGTTTGTTTTTATGTATTTAAAAAAAATGTTCTATAAATCGTAAGTCGTGTTGTATAAGGGCTTCTTTTAGATGTCGTAAATGTAAATGAACACAAAGTTCCAAAAGAAACACACAGCAATCTTATGGTTAAGTGTCCAAAAACTTTTGGCCTAATAAGAAACATTTTAGCGACATAAATGTGTGTACATTATTTTGGGCAGTAGTTTGTATTATTTTTTTGTTTGTTTGTTTGTTTGTTTATTTATTTATTTATTCAAGCAATTTTTGTCCTCCATAATTACACACCTTTCAGTTCCCACCTGATGATGCAGTCAAAGAAAAAACAGTGAAACATGACGCATTAACTGAGTAACACTGGTGATTACTGGTGATCGCACTGGTTTCTGAAAGGAGCCTCGTGCATTTGTAAAATGTAATTAGTTGTAATTCTGGCTGTGTAACGACCAGCACAACATCTAACACTGCACAGTAATTAGACAATTAGTTTGGAAAAAAAATGTCCGGGAGTCTGTTTTTTATGCAAATACGAACCTACAATCCAGTTTTTTATTAATATTTCAATGCCATACAATTAATCCATTTATTGATCTTTTAAAATACTTTTTCTTATCCTATACTGTGTCCCAGGCAGAGGTGGAAAGTAACCAATTATATTTACTCACATTATTGTAATTTAGTCGGGTTTTTTTTTAGTGCACTTCTACTTTTTAAATCTGTAAATTGTAAACTGTGAGAGACATAATCTAAAAAAAAAAAAAAAACCAGAAATCACAATGTATGAATTTTAAACTATTTATTTGTTTGATGTCTCTCACAGTGGACATGCACCTACGATGACAATTTCAGACCCCTCCATGATTTTAAAGTGGAAGAACTTGCACACACACACTCACTGTATATATATATATATATAAATATGTGTGTGTGTGTGTGTGTGTGTGTGTGTGTGTGTATAGCTGGCCAAATGTATAGGAGACAGCATTAAAATTTTGCATCACTGGGACTTTCCTATCAGCATGTGTTCTTTCCAGAGAACTGGTGAACACATATTGTAGTCTGTGGGGCACAATTCTGTGTATCTGTGTGCGTGAATGAAGGGTCTGTTCAGTCAGAAGGGTTTGATTGAATGTTTATAAAATATAAAAACATATATACATTTAAAACATTAAATTTAAAATAATAACAACAAGAACAATAAATAAAAAAAAACTACAAAAGAACACTAAAACATTTAACAAAAAAAAATCAAAAAATAATTGTGGAGGCCAGGTCCATGGAACAGCAACCTAGAATAAAACCATGCAGATGTTAGTTATGATGCAAAAACAAAACCGAAATCGTTACTTTTTATTTTTATTCTCAAAATACTTCAACTTACTGCAACATAAAGCATTTTGTCGTTGACTTAAAGGTATTCAGCATGAGAAATTATATTCTAACTACAGAACAACTTACAGTAAAAATCGTAATTACAGAACAAAGTTTTAAAACAATCACAATACTAACTAATGTTTGGAAAAAGTTTAATTACAGTAATTAGAACAGGAATGGTTTACATTATGAACTTTGAGCAACTTACATTAACGAGAGGACCGGCCTCCGCCTCTGAAGTCCTGCTTCAGGATGAGCTGGAGAAGTCTGAGAAAGATGAGGTGGAGAAGTCTGAGAAAGATGAGGTGGAGGAGTCTGAGAAGGATGGGGTGGAGAAGTCTGAGAAAGATGAGGTGGGGGGGTCCGGACTGTTCCCAGAGGGTGGGGCATCTAAATACATATAATAAATACAAATGAAAAGTAGAATATAATATAACTATAAGGTATAAAATATAGGGATAAAAATATATATTGTTATATTATATTGTGTGTGTATATTATATATATATATATATATATATATATATATATATATATATATATATATATATATATATATATATATTTATATATTTATATATATATACAATCACACACACACGTGAGTGTGTGTCTGTGTGTATTACCTCTATGTATGACGATCACTTCTGAAAAAGACAATAAATGTAAAAAAAGAAGTTAAAATTATTATATGTACTGTCATTATATGTGTGTGTCTGTAGGTGTGTGAGTGAGTGTGTAAGTGTGTGTCTTACCTTTTAAATGCAGTCATCTCTGAAATAAAAACCAAAAATGTACAAAAAGAGGTTACAATTATTATATATACTGACATTATAATATGTGTGTCTGTAGGTGTGTGTGTGTATTTGAGTGTGTGTGTGTGTGTATTACCTCTAGTTATCTCCACCGATTCTGAAATAAAAACATGAAATGTAAAAAAGTTAAAAGAAGTTAAAATTATTATATGTACTGTCATTAGAATATGTGTCTGTAGGTGTGTGTGTGTGTGTGTGTGTGTGTGTGTGTGTGTGTATTACCTTTAATTTTCTCCTCAATTGTCTTCACATGTTTAATGGCTGAAATAAAAACACAATAAATGTTATACAATTTAAAAAGAAGTTAAAATAATTATATTGCGTTAATATGCGTGTGTTTGTCAGTAGATGTGTGTGTGTATGTGAGATTGAGTGTGTGTGTGTGTGTGTTTTAAAAGTGTGTATGTGTGTTTGAGTGTTTGTTGTTATTACCTCTCGCTTGTTTAACGGCTGAAATAAAAGTGTGTATGTGTGTAAATGTTTGTGTGTCTTTCCTATCCAAAACATAAATACTGGAAGAAAACACAATAAATGTTATATAATTTGAAAATAAGTTCAAATTATTATATCTACTATCATTAAAATGTGTGTTAGTAGATGTGTGTGTGTGTATGAGTGTGTGAGTGTCTGTATGAATTGTGAGTGACTGAGTGTGTGAGTGAGTGTGTGTGTGTGTCTGTAGGAATGTGTGAGTGACTGAGTGTGTGTGTGTGTGTGTGTGTATCTGTGTGAGTGAGTGTGTGTGTGAGTGTGTGTGTGAGTGTCTGTATGTTTGTGAGTGTGTGTGTATCTGTGTGAGTGTCTGTATGTATGTGAGTTAGTGTGTGTGAGTGTGAGATTGTGTGTATATATGTATGTATGTGTATATGTGTGTGTGTGTGTGTGTGTGTTTTTCTTACTTGCATATATTACATGGCAGATTTCAATCACGTTGTGTACTAAAGAAAAAAAGATATAGACACGTATTAATTATCAAGCTTAACAACACATTCAAGTCATTATAGTGACTGTCTTAATTGTGTGTGTGCTGAGAGTATTCTGAGTGTGTGTGCATTTGTATATGTGTGTGTCTGTGTGTTTGTATATGTGTGTGTGTCTTTTACCCATATTTAAGATCGTATCTGTGGAAGAAAAAAAATGTTTCATGAAGAACAACAAAATCAACAACACATTCATGTCATTATATTTACTCTCAGTATAGTGTGTGTGTGTGTGTTTTCTAAAGGGTGTGTGTAAATATTTTTTTTAACTAAGATCAATAAGTTGAACAACACGTTCATGTCATTATAGTGACTGTCAGTATAGTGTGTGTGTGTGTGTAAGTAAAAGTGTGTGTAATTGAAAGTGTGTGTGTGTGTGTGTGTGAGAGAGTGTGTGTAGGTGAGAGTGTGAGTGTTTATGTGTCAGCATGTGTGTCAGTGTGTGTGTGAATCTTACCCATGTTTTCTTTTTCTCTTCTTCTTGTATTCACTGACAAAAAAAAACACAAAAAACTGTTATAAAACATGTTTGACATTATGTTGACATTCATTACACAGTGTGTGTGTGTGTGTGTGTGTGTGTGTGTGTGTGTGTGTGTGTGTGAGAGAGATCAGAGTGAATTGAGACAAGGCCGGAGTGAGCCTGTATTAGTGTGAAATGAGACGAGGCCGGAGTGAGCCTGGATTAGTGTGAAATGTGATGAGGCCGGAGTGAGGCGTATTAGTGTGAATTGAGACGAGACTGGAGTGAGCCTGTATTAGTGCACTTCAGAGAACTCAGTTCAGACTTTAACTAAAAATCAGTCTCACACACACTTCAACACAACAGTATTTACACATTTTCCTTCATTTTTACCTCAAATAATCCCAAATATTCTCCTACACAACACTATGTAGTGCACTAAACATAGTGTATGAGACACTACACAAAATAAAATCCTTTTACAGAGAAATGTAGAGAAATAACACATATTTAGTTCAGACACTTATACAGTACAAAAGCCCTGACTTTCCTGATCACCGGTCCGTGAAAAAACTGTCGAACATTAAACCGGTCCGTGAAAAAAAAAAGGTTGGGGACCACCGATTTAGAGCATATATTCAAATTTAAATGTACAGTTTTGATGTATTTTATTTTATAATTTTTTTATTATATAAAATATATTAATTAGTGGTTAAATATAATAGGGGTTCTCTGGTGGTCTAGTGGTTAGGATTCGGCGCTCTGACCGCTGCAGCCCGGGTTCGAGTCCCGGTCAGAGAACCAAACCCAGCCATTAGGGTTTTACAATCCAGTGCACTCTTAGTGCCGGTCCCAAGCCCGAATAAATAATCATTATTATTATTATTATTATTATTATTATTTTCACCGTATAAAGTGCACTTCAACATCGAGTCATTTAGGACTCCTACGAGTTTCCTTTAACGACGCCGGTACAGAGTTAAAGAAGCTCCAAAAACTATAATTAAATCACGTTCTACACTAAAATAAGTGTAAATTAACATCAATAATTCATATTAACTCCAGAATCTTAAAGAAATATAAGAGAAATAATAAGATCAGTATCATCAGACTCACCTCACGAGAAGATGATTACATAAGAAATTATTTCTCGCGCCAAAAGCCAGACAGAAAAAAGCCCCGCCCACAAGCGCTGTGATTGGCTATAGGAGTTTCCGTCAATGACTCTGATTGGATAAGAATTTTTACAGACTCACCTCACGAGAAGATGAAGATTTTACCTCAGAAAATTATTTCTCACGCCAAATGACAGACAAGAAAAACTGTTAATAGTGTTTTTTTATTTAAAGGAAATGACTATTATTTTTTGGTTGTTTTGTTGTTGGCATGTGAAAAAGGTTTTACATTAAAATCCGCGATGCACTTTGGGAAGAAAAGCGCAGCCGGTGAGAGAGTGCCGGTGGGAAGACACGTACCGGGATACACATGAGCGATAACAACGACCGCCGTGAACTAACATATACCAACAATAACGGACCGTGAGAGTGTGGAAGTTTAAATAGGAGCTGGTGATGATGATAAACGAGCACCATATGTGCGATTGAAGCTGAGAGCTTCAGAGAAAGCGGCCGAGAAAACACCTGACACGCTGAAGGGGGTGTGGCAGGTGGATTCCTGACAGATAAACATGTACTGTATGTATTTTTATAGCATGCCTTCATCAAACAAATCACGGCAACGCTGTTGTGTAAAAAATCCTCCAAAAACACGTGCATGCACATTCTCATTTATTAACGCACATCATGTACATAGAAATTTCAAGCACGTTAATATACTGCCGCCATTTAGATTTTCGTTTATTTCGATCATCGGTTACCTCGATGCTTTTTGGCGACCCCCTAGAGCAGGGGTGGCCAACCAGTCAGAGACACACACACACACACTCAGTCACTCACACATTCCTACAGACACTCACACACTCATACACACACACACATCTACTAACACACATTTTAATGATCGTAGATATAATAATTTGAACTTATTTTCAAATTATATAACATTTATATGCAGAGGCAAAAGGCATAACACAAAAAATGATGGATTTCATTGCCGTTTGAATTGAATTTTCATTTCGGTGCATCCCTAAAATATTATCGTTTGTGTGGCCCTCTGACACAATTCAGGTTTCTCATGTGGCCCCTTGTAAAAAAATAATTGCCCCCCCTGCGGTATATTCATCTCACGCACATGCGCATTTGACGGAAATACCATATTGAACTCAAGCGAAGTGAACACACACATAAAAAAACCCACAAACAAAGTCTGTTTTCTACCCTGAAACACCTGAAATCAAAGCATCGATCTGTTCTGACTGACACACACGTGAAATAATTGCTTCGATTGGCAACAACGGAATACGAGTCAGATTTGAAGGGGATTGTTCAAGGCAAGGAATGCCAAAAGTCCCACTAAGTAACATGCATAATAAAAGAAAAACACTACTGTAAATTATTATATTTTTGTTTGTGGACTTGGTTAAACAGAGTTTGTGTGTGTGAGACAGTGCACGCAATGTTCATTGTTGAAAATGACTGTCCTGTAGGAGTCAATTTCTGTCATTATGTTGGTGTGTGACATTTAAAATAAATCTGGCTGAGCAGAGGTGTGTGTGTGTGTGTGTGTGTGTGTGTGTGTGTGTGTGTGTGTGTGTGTAAGAGGAAGGGATGGGTGATGTTCATGTGTGCCCATGTGTATGATGTGGCTCTTTGCGGTAACACGGTCAAAAATGTGGCTCTCGGTCTCTGACTGGTTGGCCACCCTGGTATAGTGTTTGTGTGTGTAAGTAAAAGTGTGTGTGTGAGAGAAAGTGTATGTGTGTGTGTTTGTGTGTGTGTGTGTGAGAGAGAGTGTGTATGTGTAAGTGAGTGTGTGTGTGTGTGTGTGTGTAAGTGAAAGTGTGTGTTTGTGTGAGAGTGTGTATGTGTAAGTGAGTGTGTGTGTGTGTGTGTGTGTAAGAGAAAGTGTGTGTGTGTGTGTGTGAGAGAGTGTGTATGTGTAAGTGAGAATGTGTGTGTAGGTGAGTATGTGTGAGTGTGTATGTTTAAGTGAGAGTGTGTGTGTAGGTGAGAGTGTGTGTGTAGGTGAGAGTGTGTGTGTGAATCTTACCCATGTTTTTTTTTTCTTCTTCTTTTATTCACTGACAAAAAAAAAAAACACAGAAAACTGTTATAAAACATGTTTGACATTATGTTGACATTCATTACACAGTGTGTGTGTGTGTGAGAGAGAGATCAGTGTGAATTGAGACAAGGCCGGAGTGAGCCTGTATTAGTGTATAATAACATATAAAATAACACATATTAAATAGTAAATAACACATATTTAGTTCAGACACTAATGCAGTACAAAAGCCCTGACTTTCCTGATCACCCTACAAAGTGCACTTCAACATCGAGTCATTTTAACGACGCCGGTACAGAAATATAAATTAACATCAATAATTCATCTTTACTCCGGAATCTTAAAGAAATATAAGATAAATAAAAAGATCAGTATCATCAGACTCACCTCACGAGAAGATGAAAATTTTACCTCAGAAAATTATTTCTCGTGCCACAGAAAAAAGCCCCGCCCACAAGCGCTGTAATTGGCTAGATTAACTCATAACAACGCGCTGATTGGTTAAAGCGGCAGGGTTCTTAGAGCAGTGTTCCCCAACCCCCTGACCGCAGACTGCAAATTATAATTTTATTTAGAGTATTTATTATCCGCCACACCCTAAATACCGGTCCATGAAAAAATGGTCTGACATTAAACCGGTCCGTGAAAAAAAAAGGTTGGGGACCACCGATTTAGAGCATATATTCAAATTTAAATGTACAGTTTTGATGTTTTTTATTTAATAATTTTTTTATTATATAAAATATATTAATTAGTAGTTAAATATGGTGGTCTAGTGGTTAGGATTCGGCGCTCTCGCCGCTGCGGCCCGGGTTCGAGTCCCGATCAGAAAACCAAACCCAGCAATTAGGGTTTTACAATCCAGTGCACTCTACGTGCCGGTCCCAAGCCCGAATAGTCAAGTCAAGTCAAGTCAAGTTTATTTGTATAGCGCTTTTCACAACAAACATTGTCTCAAAGCAGCTTTACACAAATCAACAGTGATGGTGAATGATGTGAATTTGTCCCTGATGAGCAACTGTGGCAAGGAAAAACTCAGAAGCCCAGAGTTTTGAGATCTTAGGGAGCGTGGCGGATTGTAGTGTGTTAAAAGACTGGATAGATACATGGGAGCCAAACCATTTAGTGCTTTATAGGTGAGAAGTAATAGTTTGTAGTCTATTCGAAACTCAACAGGAAGCCAATGTAGGGATGATAAGATCGGGGTTATGTGATCATATTTTCTTGCCCCTGTAAGAACTCTGGCTGCTGCATTCTGGACTAACTGAAGCTTGTTTATTAATGATGCAGGACATCCACCTAGTAACGCATTACAGTAGTCTATTCTGGAGGTCATGAACGCATGGATGAGCTTCTCTGCATCGGATATGGACAACATATTTCTTAGCTTAGAAATATTTCTAAGGTGAAAGAAGGCTGTTTTTGTAACTTGGTTGATTTGATTTTTAAAAGACAAGTCGCTGTCTAAAATAACACCCAGGTCTTTTACCGTTGAACTAGTGGTTACAGAACATCCGTCTAAATGCAGGTTGAGATGCTGGAGCGACTGTATACTAGTTTTTGGGCCAATGAGCAAAATCTCAGTCTTATCAGAATTTAAAAGTAGAAAGTGATGGGTCATCCAATCTCTTATTTCCTTAACACACTCAGTTATCCGGCTTCATTGAGCTGTATCGCCTGGTTTAGATGAGATATATAGCTGAGTATCATCAGCATAACAATGGAAGCTAATTCCATGCCTTCTAATAATATTTCCTAACGGAAGCATGTATATTGTGAAGAGCAGGGGTCCTAGAACTAAACCTTGCGGCACGCCAAAATTTACTTGCATTAGCCTGGATAGCTCTCCATTTAAATCTACGAAATGGTAACGATCGGACAGGTGGGATTTAAACCAGCTTAATGCCTGTCCCTGAATGCCGATGTAATTTTGTAAGCGATCTAGGAGGAGATCATGGTCTATAGTGTTGAATGCAGCACTAAGATCTAGTAAAACCAACAGCGAGATGAAGCCTTGGTCTGAAGCTAAAAACAGGTCATTAGTTATTTTAACTAGAGCAGTTTCTGTGGTATGATGGGGCCTAAAACCTGACTGAAATTCTTCAAAGATATTGTTCTCTTGCAGGTAGGAACATAACTGGGCAGCGACAATCTTTTCTAAAATCTTGGACATAAATGGGAGATTTGAAATTGGTCTGTAATTCGATAACGTGTTTGGATCCAGATTAGGTTTTTTAATAAGGGGCTTAATAACTGCTAACTTGAGGGATTTAGGGACATGTCCTAACGATAGTGAAGAGTTAATAATATTCAGAAGAGGTTCACCAGTTGTATATAACACTTCCTTCAGTAATTTAGTAGGAATTGGATCTAACTGACATGTTGTCGATTTAGCTTTGGCAATAACATTATACAGCTCTTCCTGTCCTATACATGTAAAACAGTGGAGTTGTGGAGTTGAAGGTAACACTGTCTCAGGAGATGCTGTCAGAGGTTGAACTGCCACAATTGTTTTTCTAATGTTATCTATTTTTTCAGTGAAGAAAATCATAAAGTCCTCACTATTAAACTGTGATGGAACACAATTTTCAGAGCCCTGATTTGTAGTTAGTTTAGCTACAGTACTGAAAAGGAACCTGGGATTGTTTTTGTTATTTTCTATAAGTTTGCTCAGGTGTTCAGCTCTAGCATCTTTTAGCGCCTGTCTGTAGCTGAGCATACTGTCTTTATACGCAATTCTAAATACCTCCAATTTAGTTTTCCTCCATTTTCTCTCCAGATTACTTGCTGTTCTCTTGAGGTCATGTGTATGAATATTATACCAAGGTGCAGGTGCTTGTTCTCTAACCTTTTTTAACCGGATGGGGGCAACGGTGTCTAATGTGTATTTGAGGTAAAAATGAAGGAAAATGTGTAAATACTGCTGTGTTGAAGTGTGTGTGTGACTAATCCAGGCTCACTCTGGCCTCATCACATTTCACACTAATCCAGGCTCACTCCGGCTTTGGCTCATTTCACACTAATACAGGCTCACTCCGGCCTCATCTCATTTCACACTGATACAGGCTCACTCCGGCCTCGTCTCATTTCACACTAATACAGGCTCACTCCGGCCTTGTCTCAATTCACACTGATCTCTCTCTCTCACACACACACACACACACACACACACACACTGTGTAATGAATGTCAACATAATGTCAAACATGTTTTATAACAGTTTTCTGTGTTTTTTTTTTTTTGTCAGTGAATAGAAGAAGAAGAAAAAAAAACATGGGTAAGATTCACACACACACTCTCACCTACACACACTCTCACCTACACACACACTCTCACTTAAACATACACACTCACACATACTCTCACCTACACACACATTCTCACTTACATACACACTCTCACACACACACACACACTTTCCTTACACACACACACACACACACACACACACTCTCACTTACACATACACACTCTCACACACACACACACACACACTTTCACTTACACACACACACACTCTCACTTACATACACACTCTCTCTCACACACAAACACACACACATACACTTTCTCTCACACACACACTTTTACTTACACACACACACACACACACACACTATACTGACAGTCACTATAATGACATGAACGTGTTGTTCAACTTAATGTCAAACATGTTTTATAACAGTTTTCTGTGTTTTTTTTTTTGTTAGTGAATAGAAGAAGAAGAGAAAAACATGGGTAAGATTCACACACAATCTCACCTACACACACTCTCGCCTACACACACTCTCACCTACACACACACTCTCACCTACACACACTCTCACCTACACACACACTCACTTAAACATACACACTCACACATACTCACCTACACACATTCTCACTTACACATACACACTCTCTCACACACACACACACACACACACTTTCACTTACACACACACACACACTCTCACTTACACATACACACTCTCTCACACACACACACACACACTTTCACTTACACACACACACACACTCTCACTTACACATACACACTCTCTCACACACACACACACAACACACACACATACACTTTCTCTCACACACACACTTTTACTTACACACACACACACACACACACTATACTGACAGTCACTATAATGACATGAACGTGTTGTTCAACTTATTGATCTTAATTTAAATAAAAATATTTATTTCTTCCACAGATAAAGCCCGTGACACTGGTAAGACACACACACCCTTTGGAAAAACACACACACACACACACACACACACACACACACACTATACTGAGAGTAACTATAATGACATGAATGTGTTGTTGATCTTGTTGTTCTTCATTAATAATTTTCTTTCTTCCACAGACACGATTTTAAATATGGGTAAAAGACACACACACACACATATACAAACACACACACACATATACAAATGCACACACACTCAGAATACTCTCAGCACACACACAATTAAGACAGTCACTATAATGACTTGAATGTGTTGTCAAGCTTGATAATTAATACGTGTCTATATCTTCTTTTTTTTTTAGTACACAACCTAATAGAAATCTGCCATGTCATTTATGCAAGAAAGAAAAACACACACACACACACACACACACACACACACACACACACACATATATACACATACATATATATATACACAATCTCACACACACACACACACTCACTCACAAACATACAGACACTCACACACTCACTCACATACATACAGACACTCACACACACTCACACACATACAGATACACACACACTCACTCACACAGATACACACACACACACTCAGTCACTCACACACTCAGTCACTCACAATTCATACAGACACTCACACACTCATACACACACACATCTACTAACACACATTTTAATGATAGTAGATATAATAATTTGAACTTATTTTCAAATTATATAACATCCTCCTCAGACTCCTCCAGCTCATCCTGAAGCGGGTCTTCAGAGACGGAGGCCGGTCCTCTCGTTGCTCAAAGTTCATAATGTAAACCGTTCCTGTTCTAATTACTGTAATTAAACTTTTTCCAAATATTAGTCAGTATTGTGATTGTTTTGAAACTTTGTTCTGTAATTACGACTTTTTACTGTAAGTTGATCTGTAGTTAGAATATAATTTCTCATGCTGAATAACTTTAAGTCAACGACAAAATGCTTTATGTTGCAGTAAGTTGAAGTATTTTAAGAATAAAAATAAAAAGTAACGATTTCGGTTTTGTTTTTGCATCATAACTAACATCTGCATGGTTTTATGCTAGGTTGCTGTTTCATGAACCTGGCCTCCACAAAAAAAAATTTCTTTTGTAGTTTTTTTTATTTTATTTATTGTTCTTGTTGTTATTATTTAAAATTTAATGTTTTAAATGTATATATGTTTTTATATTTTATAAACATTCAATCAAACCCTTCTGACTGAACAGACCCTTCATTCACGCACACAGATACACAGAATTGTGCCCCACAGACTACAATATGTGTTCACCAGTTCTTTGGAAAGAACACATGCTGATAGGAAAGTCCCAGTGATGCAAAATTTTAATGCTGTCTCCTATACATTTGGCCAGCTATACACACACACACACACACACACACACACATTATATATATATATATATATATATATATATATATATATATATATATATATATATATATATATATATACAGTGAGAAAAATAAGTATTTGAACACCCTGCTATTTTGCAAGTTCTCCCACTTTGAAATCATGGAGGGGTCTGAAATTGTCATTGTAGGTGCATGTCCACTGTGAGAGACATCATACAAATAAATAGTTTAAAATTCATACATTGTGATTTCTGAATTTTTTTTTTTTTAGATGATGTCTCTCACAGTTTAACAAGTATTTAAAAAGTATAAGTGCACTAAAAAAACCCGACTAAATTACAATAATGTGAGTAAATATAATTGGTTACTTTCCACCTCTGCCTGGGACACAGTATAGGATAAGAAAAAGTATTTTAAAAGATCAATAAATGGATTAATTGTATGGCATTGAAATATTATTAAAAAAATGGATTTGTAGGTTCGTATTTGCATAAAGAACAGACTCCCGGACATTTTTTTCCAAACTAATTGTCTAATTACTGTGCAGTGTTGGATGTTGTGCTGTTCGTTACACAGCCAGTAATTACACCTAATTACATTTTACAAATGCATGAGGCTCCTTTCAGAAACCAGTGCGATCACCAGTAATCACCAGTGTTACTCAGTTAATGCGTCATGGAGGACAAAAATTGCTTGAATAAATAAATAAATAAACAAACAAACAAATTTAAAATAAATACAAACTACTGCCCACAATAATTGTACACACATTTATGGCACTCATTTATGTCGCTAAAATGTTTCTTATTAGGCCAAAAGTTTTTGGACACTTGACTGTAAGATTGCGGTGTGTTCCTTTTGGAACTTTGCGTTCATTTACATTTACGACATCTAAAAGAAGCCCTTATACAACACGACTTACGATTTATAGAACATTTTTTTAAATACATAAAAACAAACACTAGTGCAGGTCTTCAAAGGCTATGAAGGATTTATTCTCAATATGGATTAGAATAGATTATGATTTTTAGATATTAAATACATGCAAAGAAGAAGAAGATTAAGATCAACAGGAGTAATTAGAACAGGAAACGTTCATTCCATGACTTTTCACTCTCTGGTATTGTCCTTCTAGTCCATTCTATAACAATATATGGTGCATTATATATCTGCTGACTTGTCTGATGATAGGGACATCTACAGACAGTGTCATGTGATGTATGCACAAGCAAATATGTTAATTTGGAAATTTAGTATGTGCTCAAGATCTGTGAAGACTGTACTTTCTAGAGCATACTGTACCCCTATGTATACTGCCCATCTATAGAACAGAGAAAAGTCTAGATTTAGTCTTCCACATTGATCCTCGTTTACTCTTATAATAATCTACAAAGTCTTCTGGGAAGATGTTTCACTAGATTATGGAGATTTGTGGAGATTCCCTCAAGGGTTGAGGGTCAGAGCTTTATAGCAGAAAGATCTTCCACTCCAACCCATGTAAAGCATATCTCCATGTAACTGTACACAGGAGCATTGATATTCTGGAACAGGTTTAGATCATGTAGTAAAGTTAAATAAAGGGAAAATCTTTGTTTAAAATGTCCTATACAGCCTCCAGTTTATGTCTGGTGAAGGATTACGCATGTGTGGGGTGAAAACACAGTCGGTGTCCGAATACTTTTGACCACATTGTGTTTGAACGCGTGCACGGATTTATTTTATTTATGCTCAGGGTTTTTTCTGGTCCACCGTATGCGTGCTCACACGAGATGAAAAAAAAGGAAAGAAAAAGAAAAGGAAAATAAAAAAGCCTCTCTTTTACGTTCCATTTCCTCTGAAGGTCTTAACAAAGGAAATCATCGGATTCCAGATTTTGTAAAATAACTTAACAGAGTCTCTAGTTGTGTTTTATTTTTTCCAAATGTAGAAAAGACATGAACTCCTTTAACCAAGAGAAATTAGCAGGAGGGCATGGGGATTTCCAATGTATTCAGCAGTATTCGTCTTCTGGCTACTAGTGAGGAAAAAGCAAAAATATCGTCATGCCGCTTATTATATAAACCATATAAACGGGAGATACTCCAAAAATTGCAATAATTGGGCAGGGTTTCACAGAGACATTAAGAGCTTTTGACAATATGTCAAAGAAATAAGACCAGAAAGAGTTCAGTTTAAGACAGGGGTAAAATGTATGAGTATGATCTGCCGGGGACAACAAACATCTATTACACAGACATTTTGAATGTTATCTGTTAAAGTTTTTTTTTATTTTGCTTTGGTGAAATGAATTCAATGAACTACTTTAAACTGTATAAGACTCAAACGAGCACAAATACAGAGTTAATTTGAGCTAAAAACATTTTTTCACAGCACAGTTTTAGCGCAAACTCCCACTCCCAGACTCCTTTAAGCGCAAAAAGAGAAGAGGACTGTGAAGATCGAAGCAGATCATAGATAGAGGCAATACGGTTATCAGACTTTGAAAGAGAAAATATAACTTTAATTAAAGTTTTGCTTGGCTGCTGGGGGAATGTAGCAAAATATGCTTTAGCAAAATTGTGTAGTTAAATAAATTAGATTTGGAGATACTGAACCTACTTAGCAAATCATTGAATGAAACAAGTGTGTGATCCAGAAACAAATCATTAAACAGAACTATGCCCTTCCCCCTGAGCAGAGAAATAGTTGGTTTTGCCAATCCATTCTTGGGGAAACACTCACTTTTAGCCAGGTTCAACCTGTATCCTGAAATAGAGCCAAACTCATTCAATAGACGCAGTATACTGTCCACACACTTAAGAGGATCTGAAACATAAAGCAATAGATCGTCTGCATACAGTGACACGTGGTGTTCCCTTCCTCCTCTAAGAATACCCGTAAATACTGAAGACCATTTTAAGACTATAAAAAGAGGCTCTATAGCCAAAGCAAAAAGTAGAGGGGAGAGCGGACACCCTTGATGGGTGCCATGAGAAAGTTAGTCTTCACACAAGCCGAAGGAGAAGAATACAGCATCCGAATCCAAATTCTTGTAAAACCACAAATAAATAATCCCACTCCACTCGGTCAAAAGCTTTTTCTGCATCGAGAGAGAGATGACCATTTCTGACCTTAACGACTGGGATGGCGTAAAGACAACATTCAAAAGTCTATGTATATTGGACGATAACTGATGGCCCAGTATAAAGCCAGTTTGGTCATCTGATATGATGATTCTCTTAGCGTTTGGCCAAAACTTTAGCTAGTACTTTAGCGTTGTTGATTAGGCTAACTGTTCTGTAGCTGCCACAGAGTGTAGGGTCCTTGACTTTCTTTAATATAAATGAGTTCAAAGCCTGGTTCAGAGATGGTGATAAAAAAAAATTAAAAAAAACCTTGTTCAAGTGAGTAATTGTATAGCTCTATACTCTCAATATTCCGTTAATCCCTTGGTCACTGTTCACTTTATCTTGACTGCTGCTACTATATTTTTCACAGTATTATAGAATTGCAAAATTCTGTTTATATTTGTTTACATTTCTGCTACTGTGCACCTTATCCTGTCACGACAGGTTTTACTGGCGGAGCTACTGCTGTTTTTTATTTTTATATTTTGTGTATTGTCCTGTGTTGTCCTGCACTGTCCTGTGTTGTCTTGCACTGTCCTGTGTTGTCTCTTGCACTGTTTGCACCAGTTGCACACATGCACTTTATGTGGCGAGGATCTTAATTCCTGGCCCTGTGTTCTTCTGTTCTGTGACTGTTGTTTTATGTTGTTTTATGTAGCACCTGGGTTCAGGAGAAACGTTGTTTCATTTCACTGTGTACTGCATCTGCTATATATGGTTGAAATGACAATAAAAGCTTCTTGACTTGACTTGACTTGACTTGACTCTAATGACATGGGGAATAGCTGACCAGAAAACTTAAAAAAAATAAAATAAATTGGTCAGGGAAGCCGTCAGGGTGTCAGGGATCCACCTGCCACGCCCCCTTTGGTGGCTCTCTATGCCTCCACTCTCCATAGAGCTCCAGGTTTAACGAGGCACACCTGGAGCTCATCATCACTCATGCCTCCACTCTCTCTGAAGCTCCAGGTTCAACGAGGCACACCTGAAGCTCATCAATCCACTCCTACATAAACCCCTCACTCGCCTTCACTCCCCGTTCGTTATTGTTCATGTTGGTCTTCCCGTATTGTATGTGTTTATGGCTTCATGTAGGACTCTTTATGTTCCGTTTCATCCGGACTCCAATATCCTGCACCGGCTGCGCGCTTCCTTTCAGCGCCTCTCGGATCAGCTACGCTTCTCCCCAAGCACACCTCGGACTCTCTCTACCCAAAGACTGCCGTGTGTGTGTGTGTGTGTGTGTGTGTGTGTGTGTGTGTGTGTCTCTCTCCGTCACTCGCTGTATTAAACCCGAGCGAACCGTACTTCGGCTTCCGCCTACGTTTCATCCGCACCCTGACACAGGGCCAGGAGCCTTGTAGATTTTAATAATTGAAATGCAAGCGGTTAGTTTGGGGGAAATAACCACTTGCATTTCAATAGCAGTAGCGTCCGAACAGCCTTCTGATCTGTAGGGATTAGAATAAAAAGAAGCGAACTCTGAATTAATACTAACCGGATCTGAAGTACGGTTATTTGAGGAGTCATATACCTGCGGGATTAATTGGGCAGCACACTGATGTCTAAGCTGAGACGCTAAAAGGCGGCCAGCTCGCTCTCCGTGTAAGCAGTAAGCTGCTTTTGTGGGTTTTAGTAGAAATTCTGCCTGGTTGGCCGTCAATAAGTCAAATTCTGTTTGTAATTTTAGCCGTTCTGTCTCCAGGACAGGATTTGGTGGACACTGCATAACTGTGTAATAGAGGAATGTTAAAAGTCTCTCAGTCTCTCTCTCTGTGTCTGTCTCTCAGTGTTTTACAGAAGAAGATGGACCTTCTGGAGACAGGGACCTTCAGTGTGTGTATGTGAGAAAGTTTCTGTTCTAGATGAAATCATTTTCAGTCTGTTTTTGCACTGTAGATGCCTTCTACTATGTCCCAGAAGCATCCTCTCAAAGTTTTAAAGCATGTCCTTACATACCACAGAAAAACTGACTTTTTTATTACACAGTGTATCCCTGAGTTTGAGATGTAAAAAAAGAAAAAGACTCGCAATACAGACATTACAAAAGGGAGGTCTTCCAGTTTAAAGGTTCTGACGTACTTAAAGGAGGTAAATAAGGATTTAATATCAACAAAATAACCTAAAGTTGGATTTCTAATGAATAGATGTAGATGTGGGAATATTAATTTTACCCAGGAGACAGAAACAAAACTGTATAACCAAAATTATCATCTTTAAAGTGCAAATCTGAAAGAATAATAGCAGCTTCAGCAAATTGTAATATGTTTTTACAAAAAAGAAAGAAGAAAAACAGTAACTTCTGATCAAAAAGATTTGGAGAATTAAGCAAAACAAATGTAGAATCTGCTCAAGAGGAGGTTACAGGGGTGAGATCTGTGAGCAGTTTTGAAATGGAGTTCTTTAATTTGATTGTTACCTTTCTGCTCTCTCTCTTTCTTTCTCTCTCTCTCTCTCTTTCTCTCTCTCCCTGTCACCCTTTTGCTCTCTCTCTTTCTCTCTCTGTCACCCCTCCTCCTGAGGGTAACCACTATTCCTGCCCCTCTTCTCTCCTCTGATCTGCACACTTCATTCAGGCCTGCCTCTGGATGGCGTGCTCTTCGATTGGAGGCCACACTGTGCGGCTCTGGATGGTTTCATATTAATGGCCTGGGAATCCATGAAATTACGGAGTAACACATGAGCTTTAAGGTTTTTCTTTGCCACAGTCACCACTGGCTCATTTATTAGGGGCAAACTTATAAATCTAAATTAATTTCTTAATAACTGCATTATCTGTGTGAAGCTGCTTTGAGACAAAATCTATTGTTAAAAGCACTCTTAAAGTATTATGTACTGTTTTGTGTGTGTGTGTGTGTGTGTGTGTGTGTGTGTGGTGGGCCTGATCAACAACAACGACAAGACGGCCTACCTACAGGAGCTTAAAAACCTGAAAAGATGGTGCCAGGAGAACAACCTTCTCCTGAACGTCAGCAAGACTAAGGAGTTGATCGTGGACTTTAGCACAAAGCGGGAGCGGTCATACCAACCGCTAAACATCTGCGGGACTCCAGTGGAAAGAGTGGACAGTTTCCGGTACTTTGGTGTTCACATCACACAGGATCTGTCTTGGTCCTGTCACACCAACACCCTGGTGAAGAAGCCCGGCAGCGTCTGTACCATCTGAGCTGCTTAAGGGACTTTTAACTACCCTCTCAGGTGCTTAAGACTTTCTACACCTGCACCATTATGAGCGTCCTGACGGGTAGCATCACTTCCTGGTTCGGGAACAGCACCATGCAGGACAGACGAGCCCTCCAGAGGGTGGTGCGTTCAGCTGAACCTACCATCCACACCACGCTCCCTGACCTGCAGGACATCTACAGCACACGGTGCAGGACCAGAGCCAGGAAAATTGTGAAGGACCTCAGCCATCCCAACAATGGACTCTTTTCTTTGTTGCGTTCGGGGAAACGCTTCCGCTCCCTGAAAGCGAACACAGAGAGAATGAGGAGGAGCGTCTTCCAGCAGGTTATTCGGTGTTTAAACCAGGAAACACCCAGGATCTAAAAGCTGGTCCACTCTCTCTTTCATCACACTTCTTTTCTGTACATATCTCACCTTTCGCACCACGACACTTTAAACTCTGGACTTACACAGCACAGTGCACTTTATATTTATTTATTTTATACCACACCATACCGCACACGGACACTTACGGACCCTTACACCACACCATACTGCACACGGACACTTTATGGACACTTTACATCACACCATACCGCACACGGACATTTACGGACCCTTACACCACACCATACTGCACACGGACACTTTATGGACAACCCACCATTAAAATTGTCTATTTACTTTTTGTTACACATTGTTTACTGTTTCACTGTCTACTGCTATAATAATTTTTTGTACATACATTTTTCTCTTTGTTTCACATACATATATCTTTATATATCCTTATATTTTATTTTATATAGTTTTTATACTTTATACTTTATTTATCTGCTTCTTTTCTTTTTCCCCATCCTATTCCCCTAATGCCGGACTGTTGTATAAAGCATTTCACTGCATGTCGTACCCTGTATGTATGTGTATGTAATGAATAAAATTCGATTTGATTTGATTTGTATGTGTAGTAGCGACTCGCTCACGCGATGGAAAGAACACAGACCAGGAGAGCAGAATTGAAGGAATCACGTTGTGTTTATTTACAGTGCACAGGAGTGGTGGGGGAGTGGGAGAAGTGAAGTCCTGAATGCGAGAATTTCTTAGTCCATTGATCGGCGTTATTGGGAGCTCGGAGGCGTGTCAGAGGAGCGTTGCTCCTGTTCCAAATTGCTCGAAGCCACGGCCGGGCCGAGGAAAGCTGAGACACCGTCCTGTCTGTATGGGTGGGTGCCCGGTGTCGAGGAAGCAGAATAGGCGCCAGCATGGTTGCTGCCGTCACTGCTTTCTGTAATAAAAGAGAGAGAGAATCTGAGTTAATCGGGAGCCAGACATTCTCCAACCTGCTTTCCTTCGTGGCTCCTTTTATACTCTTCAGTCGCCTCGAGGAGGGTGAACAGTTGCCGCTTTCCTCATTAGGTCTCAGCTGTGCCTTTCCACAATACGGGTGCTAAAATGGCGCTGTCTATTCAGCACTCGCCTGGCTGTCGTGTTCGGAGCGCTTGCCCGTTGTGTGCGGGACTTGAGGCCGACGTCACAGTGTGTACGTGTGTGTATGTGTGAATAAGTGTGTGTGAGAGAGTGTGTGTGTGTGTGTGTGTCTGTTAGAGCAGTGTTCCCCAACCCCCGAGGGAAAGCAGACCGGCACCTGTCCGTGGGTCAATTGGTACCGGGCCGCACAGAAAGGATAAATAACTTACATTATTTCTGTTTCATTTATTATCTGTTTCTGAATAAAGTTTAATTTTGGAAAATTACCGGATTCTCTCTGCCACATCTGTCAAAAAAATGCAAGAATTTCCTAGTCCATTGAAAAAACAACACAGTGGATTCACGTTTATTATTTAGAAAATACCAGTTTTTATGCTGGTCGTATCATTTTATTTTGTTGTATTTATCCACCACAATTTAAAGGTCGATCAGTGAAAATATTGTCTGACATTAATCCGGTCTGTTGCGCAAAAAAGGTTGGGGACCATTGTGTTAGAGTATGTGTGTGCACAAGTGTGTGTGTCTGTGAAAGTTGGTGTGTGTAAATAAGTGTCTGTTTGTCAGAGTGAGTGTGTGTGAGTGTGTGTAATTATACATTGTGTATGTGTGTGTCTGAGAGTGAATGTGCATGTGTGTGTAAGTACGTGAGAGTGAGTGTGTATGAGTGTGTGTGTGTGTCAGACACACACACACATACACACACACACACACACACACACACATATACACACACATACACACACACACACACTATAATTATTTTATTTACTGTCATTATATTTGTGCATGTGTGTCTGTCTGTGTCTGTGTGTCAATAGTGTGTGTGTGTGTGTGTGTGTGTGTTTTTGTGTCTGTATCAGTGAGTGTCTGTGTGTGTGTGTGTGTGTGTGTGTGTGTGTGTGTGTGTGTGTGTTTGTGTGTGTATGTGTGTGTGTGAGTGAGTGAGCATGTGCATGTGTCTTTGAAAGTGGCGTGTGTATGTGTGTTTGAGTGTGTAAGTAAGTGTTTGTGTGTATTAGAAGTGTGTGACTGTGTGTATGTGTGTGTGTCTGTCAATGTGTGTGTGTGTGTGTGTGTGTGTGTGTGTGTGTGTGTGAGTGAGTGAGTGTCTTTACCTCTGTGTAACTCCTTTACTTCTAAAATAAAAACACAATAAATGTTATAAAATTTTAAAAGAAGTTAAAAGTATAATATCTACTGTCATTATATGTGTGTAAGTGTGTGTCTGTGTGTGTATCAGTGAGTGTATATGTGTGTGTAAGTGTGTGCGTGTGAGAATGTGTTTTTGAGAGTGGCGTGTGTATGTGTGTGTAAGTGTTTGTGTGTATTACCAGTGTGTGACTGTGTGTGTGTGTGTGTGTGTGTGTGTGTCAGCAGGTTTGTGTGTGAGTGTGTGTATGAGTGTATCAGTGAGTGTCTGTATGTGTGTGTGAGTGTGTAAGTGTTTGTGTGTATTACCTTTTAACTGTTTTTCAACTCTGAAATAAAAACACAACAAATTTTATAAAGTTTTAAAAGTTCAAATTATTATATCTACTGTCATTATGTGTGTGTGTGTGTGTGTGTGTGTGTGTGTGTGTGTGTCAGTAGGTGCGTGTTTGTGTGTGTATCAGTGACTGTGTGTTTGTGTTTTGAGTGATTGTGTGCGTGTATGAATGTTTTCTTAAGAGTGAGTGTGTGTGTGTGTGTGTGTGTGTGTATTACAAGTGTGATACTGTATGTGTGTGTGTGTGCATGTGTCTTTTAGAGTGAGCGTGTGTGTATTTGTGTGTAAGTGTTTGTGTGTATTACAAGTGTGTGACTGTGTGTGTGTGTGTGTGTGCATGTGTCTTTTAGAGTAAGCGTGTGTGTATATGTGTTTGAGTGTGTAAGTGTATAAGTGTTTGTGTGTATTACCAGTGTGTGACTGTGTGTCAGCAGGTGTGTGTGTGTGATTGTGTGTATCAGTGAGTGTCTGTATGTGTGTGAGTGTGTGTGTGCGTGCGTGCGTGAAGGTGTCTAAGTGTGTAAGTGTTTGTGTGTTACCACCGTTTAACAGCATCAGATCTAAAATAAAAACACAATAAATGTTATAAAGTTTTAAAAGAAGTTAAAAGTATTAAATCTACTGTCATTATATGTGTGTGCTGTGTGACTGTGTGTGTGTGTGTGTGTGCATGTGTCTTTTAGAGTGAGCATGTGTGTGTGTTTGTGTGTATTACAAGTGTGTGACTGTGTGTGTGTGTGTATGTGTGTGAGTGTGTGCATGTGTCTTTTAGAGTGAGCGTGTGTGTATAAGTGTTTGTGTGTATTACCAGTGTGTGACTGTGTGTGTCTGTGTGTCAGCAGGTGACTGTGTGTGTCTGTGTGTCAGCAGGTGTGTGTGTGTGAGTGTGTGTATCAGTGAGTGTCTGTATGTGTGAGTGTGTGCGTGTGAAGGTGTCTAAGTGTGTAAGTGTTTGTGTGTTACCACCGTTCAACAGCCTCAAATCTAAAATAAAAACACAATAAATGTTATAAAGTTTTAAAAGAAGTTAAAAGTATTAAATCTACTGTCATTATATGTGTGTGCGTGTGCGTGTGTCTTTGAGAGTGTGCGTGTGTATGTGTGTAAGTATTTGTGTGTATTACCAGTGTCTGTGTGTGTGTGTGTGTGTGTGTGTGTGTGTGTGTGTGTCAGCAGGTGTGTGTGTGTGTGTGTGTGTGTTTGTGAGTGTATCTGTGAGTGTCTGTATGTGTGTGAGTGTGTACGTGTGTGAATGTGTCTTTGAGAGTGAGTGTGTCTGTGTGTGATTGAGTGTGTAAGTGTTTGTGTCTATTACCATTGTCCCCTTGCCTCAGCCCTGAAATAAAAACACAATAAATGTTATCAAATTTGAAAAAAGTTAAAATTATTATATTTGCTGTCATTATGTGTGTGTGTGTCTGTGTGTGTGTGTTTTAGTGAGTGTCTGTATGTGTGTGTATCTACTGTCATTATAAAGTGTGTGTGTCTTTGAGACTGAGTTTGTGTATGTGATTGAGTGTGTAAGTGTTTGTCTGTATTACCTCTGACTCCCTGCATTATTTCTGAAATAAAACACAATAAATGTTAAAAAAATTAAAAAAGAAGTTCAAAATATTATATCTACTGTCATTATATGTCTGCGTGTGTGTCTTTGAGACTAAGTGTGTGTATGTGTGATTGAGTGTGTAAGTGTTTGTGTGTATTACCTGTGACTTTCTGCATTTTTTCTGAAATAAAACAAAATAAATGTCATAAAATAAAAAGTTCAAAATATTATATCTACTGTCATTATATGTGTGTGTGTGCGTCTGTGTGTGTCAGTAGATGTGTGTGTTTGGGGGTGTGTTTGTATCAGTGAGTGTCTGTATGTGTGAGCATGTATGAATGTGTCTTTGAGAGTAAGCGTGTGTATGTGTTTGTAAGTGTGTAAGTGTTTGTCAGTATTACAAGTGTGTGACTGTGTGTGTGAGTGTGTGTGTGTCTGTGTGTGTCAGTAGATGTGTCAGTAGATGTGTGTGTGTGAATAACTGTATCAGTGAGTGTCTATGTGTGTGCTTTGAGAGTGAACGTGTCTGTAGGTGTGATTGAGTGTGTAAGTGTTTGTGTATTACCTGTGACTTCCTGCATTATTTCTGAAATAAAAACACAGTTTAAATTATAATATATAATGTCATTATATGTGTGTGTGTGTGTGTGTGTGTGTGTGTCTGTGTGTGTCAGTAGGTGATTGTGTGTGTATCAGTAAGTGTCTGTATGTGTGTGAGTGTGTGAATGTGTCTTTGAGTGTGAGTGTGTCTGTATGTGTGATTGAGTGTAAGTGTTTGTGTGTATTACCTGTGACTTTCTGCATTTTTCTGAAATAAAACAAAATAAATGTCATAAAATAAAAAGTTCAAAATATTATATCTACTGTCATTATATGTGTGTGTGTGTGTGCGTCTGTGTGTGTCAGTAGATGTGTGTGTTTGGGGTGTGTTTGTATCAGTGAGTGTCTGTATGTGTGAGCATGTATGAATGTGTCTTTGAGAGTAAGCGTGTGTATGTGTTTGTAAGTGTGTAAGTGTTTGTCAGTATTACAAGTGTGTGACTGTGTGTGTGTGTGTGTGTGTGTCTGTGTGTGTCAGTAGATGTGTCAGTAGATGTGTGTGTGAATAACTGTATCAGTGAGTGTCTATGTGTGTGCTTTGAGAGTGAACGTGTCTGTAGGTGTGATTGAGTGTGTAAGTGTTTGTGTGTATTACCTGTGACTTCCTGCATTATTTCTGAAATAAAAACACAGTTTAAATTATAATATATAATGTCATTATATGTGTGTGTGTGTGTGTGTGTGTGTCTGTGTGTGTCAGTAGGTGATTGTGTGTGTATCAGTAAGTGTCTGTATGTGTGTGAGTGTGTGAATGTGTCTTTGAGTGTGAGTGTGTCTGTATGTGTGATTGAGTGTGTAAGTGTTTGTGTATTACCAGTGTGTGACTGTGTGAGAGTATGTGTGTCTGTGTGTGTCAGCAGGTGTGTGTGAGTGTGTGTGTCAGTGAGTGTCTGTATGTGTGTGCGTGAGTGATTGTGTGCGTGTGTGAATGTGTCTTTGAGAGTGATTGTTTGTGTGTATGTGTGTTTGAGTGTGTAAGTGTTTGTGTGAATTACCATCGTCTACCCGCCTCATCTCTGAAATAAAAACACAATAAATGTTATAAAATTAAAAAAGTTCAAATAATTATACCCACTTGGGTGTATTACCTCTGTGTGTGTGTGTGTGTGTGTGTGTGTGTGTGTGTGTGTGTGTGTGTGTGAGAGAGAGAGAAAGAGTGTATCAGGAGTGTGTGTGTGTGTGTGTGTGTGTGTGTGTGTGTGTGTGTGAATGTGTCTTTAAAAGTGAGCGTGTGTATGTCTGTTTAAGTGTGTAAGTGTTTGTATATATTACCAGTGTGTGTCTGTGTGAGGGTGTGTATGTGAGTGTGTGTGGGTTTGTGTGTGTGTCAGTGAGAGAGTGTGTCTGTGAAAAAGTGTGTGAGGTGTGTGTATGTATGTGAGTGTGTGTGGGTGTGTATGTATGTGAGTGTGTGGGTGTGTGTGAGAGTGTGTGTAAGCGGGTGAGTGTCTGTATGTGTGAGTGTGACTTGTGAGTGAGCGTGTGTATGTGTGTTTAAGTGTGTGTGGGTGGGTGTCTGTGAGAATGTGTGTGTGCGTGAGTGTCAGTGTGTGTCTGTGAGTGTATGTGAGTGAGTGAGTGAGTGAGTAAATGAGTGAGTGAGTGAGTGAGTGAGTGTCTGTGTGTTGGTGAGCATATACTGTATGTGAAAGTGAGTGCGTGTGTGTGTGTGTAAGTGTGTGTGTGTGTGTGTGTGTGTGTGTGTGTGTGTGAGTGAGTCGGTGAGAGAGTTTGTAAGTGTGTGTGTACATGAATGAGTGTCTGTGTGTCTGTTAGAGTGTGTGTGTGTTGTGTATGTGTGTGTGAGTCAGTGTATGTGTGTGTCAGTGTGTGTGATTGAGTGTGAGTGTGTGTGTCAGTGTGTGTGTGAGTGTGACTTGTGAGTGAGCGTGTGTATGTGTGTTTAAGTGTGTGTGGGTGGGTGTCTGTGAGAATGTGTGTGTGCGTGAGTGTCAGTGTGTGTGTGTGAGTGTGTGTGAGTGAGTGAGTGAGTGAGTAAATGAGTGAGTGAGTGAGTGAGTGAGTGTCTGTGTGTTGGTGAGCATATACTGTATGTGAAAGTGAGTGCGTGTGTGTGTGTGTAAGTGTGTGTGTGTGTGTGTGTGTGTGTGTGTGTGTGTGTGTGTGTGAGTGAGTCGGTGAGAGAGTTTGTAAGGGTGTGTGTGTACATGAATGAGTGTCTGTGTGTGTCTGTTAGAGTGTGTGTGTGTTTGTGTATGTGTGTGTGAGTCAGTGTATGTGTGTGTCAGTGTGTGTGATTGAGTGTGAGTGTGTGTGAGTCAGTGTATGTGTGTGAGTGTGTGTGTGAGTCAGCGTGTGAATGTGTCTGTCAGTGTGTGAGTGTGTCTGTCAGTGTGTCTGTGTGTCAGTGTGTGTGCTAGTCAGTGTATGTGTGTGTGTGTGTGTGAGTGTGTGTGTGTCAGTGTGTGTAAGTCAGCCTGTGAGTGTGTGTGTGTGTGTGAGTGTGTCAGTGTGTGTGTGTGTGTGTGTGTTTGTGAGTCAGTGTGTGTGTATCAGTGTGTGTGTGAGTCAGTGTATGTGTGTGTCAGTGTGTGAATCAGCGTGTGAGTGTGTATATATTAGTCAGTGTATGTGTGTTTGTGTGTGTGTGAGTGTGTCAGTGTGTGTAAGTCAGCCTGTGAGTGTGTGTGTGTGTGTGTCAGTGTGTGTGTCTGACACACCAGATAGTGTGCGCTGATCAGAAGATTGTACTCGCCTCAGCGTGTCAGTAAAAACACGGTACAGGATTCTTCACACTCAAGCTTTACTGGGTTTAGAAATAATCGTATGTGATTCTTGCTGTCAATTGCTCGCTGCTGTTCGGTAGATGGCTGATGTCGAATGCCGACTGCTGCTCAGTGTTCTGGCCTTTTATACTCTTGATGAAGATCGGTGCACTGTGATGTCACAGGTAACTTATGATGAGTGGTAAACTGTGCCTCTAGTGGTGGAGCGTGGAAATACAACTGAATGGGAATCCTTACCTACACCACTTCTTCTTCTTTTGGCTGCTTCCATTAGGGGTCCCCACAGCGGATCATCCGTCTCCATACCACCCTGTCCTCTACATCTGCCTCTTTCATACCAACTACCTGCATGTCTTCCCTCACCACATCCATGAACCTCCTCCTTGGCCTTCCTCTTTTCCTCCTACCTGGTGGCTCCATCCTCAGCATTCTTCTACCAATATAATTCATGTCCCTCCTCTGCACATGTCCAAACCATCTCGATCTCGCCTCCCTCACCTTGTCACCAAAACATCCTACATGCGCTGTCCCTCTAATAAACTCATTTCTAATCTTATCCATCCTCGTCACTCCCAACGAAAACCTCAACATCTTCAGCTCTGCTACCTCCAGCTCCACCTCCTGTCTTTTACTCAATGCCACTGTCTCTAATCCATACAACATCGCAAGTCTCACCACAGTCCTATAAACTTTCCCTTTCATTCTTGCAGATACCCTACTATTACAAATCACTCCTGTCACTCTTCTCCACCCACTCCACCCTGCCTGCAATCTTTTCTAACACACTCTCCATTACTGTTCTGTTGACCCCAGGTACCTGAATTCCTCCACCTTCTCCAGCTCTTCTCCCTCCCTTCTCCATTCTTCTTGATGCAGTCCAACCTTCACCCTAAACCAGTCTGTCGTACCTACTGCACACTTCACTGCTGTCACACTGTCCTCATACATATCCTGCACCACCCTCACATACTTCTCTGACACACCTGACTTCCTCATACAATACCACAACTCCTCTCTTGGCACCCTGTCGTAGGCCTTCTCTAAATCCACAAATACACAATGCAATTCCTTCTGTCCTTCTCTATACTTCTCCATCAACATCCTCAAAGCAAATAAGGCATCTGTGGTGCTCTTCCTTGGCATGAAACCATACTGTTGCTCACAGATGGTCACCTCTTCTCTCAGCCTGGCTTCCACTACTCTTTCCCATAACTTCATTGTGTGACTGATCAACTTAATTCCCCTGTAGTTACTGCAGGTCTGCACATCTCCTTTATGCTTAAAGATCGGTACCAGCACACTTCTTCTCCATTCCTCAGGCATCTTCTCACCTTCCAAAATACTGTTAAGCATTCTGGTCAAAAACTCCACTGCCATCTCTCCTAAACATCTCCATGCTTCTACCGGTATGTCATCTGGTCCAACCGACTTTCCACTCTTCATCCTCTTAATCGCTGCTCTCACTTCCTCCTTACTAATCCTATCTACATCCTGCTTCACCAACTCCACATCATCCAACCTTCTCTCTCTCTGATTTTCCTTATTCATCAGCTGCTCAAAATACTGCCTCCACCTTCTCAACACACTCTCCTCACTAGTCAACACATTTCCCTCTCCATCCTTTACTGCTCTAACTTGCAGTACATCCTTTCCAGCTCGGTAGGAGTAAGACAGAGTACATGTGTGTGAATGAGCGGAAGGGCAGTGGAGTGGGGCGGTTGCAGGAAGAAAGAGGTGGAGAAGGTGGAGGAGTTCAGGTACCTGGGGTCAACAGTGCAAAGTGATGGAGAGTGTGTTAGAGAAGTAAAGAAAAGAGTGCAGGCAGGGTGGAGCGGGTGGAGAAGAGTGACAGGAGTGATTTGTGATAGTAGGGTATCTGCAAGGAAAGTTTATAGGACTGTGGTGAGACCTGCAATGTTGTATGGATTAGAGACAGTGGCATTGCGTAGAGGACATGTGGTGGAGCTGGAGGTAGCAGAGCTGAAGATTTTAAGGTTTTCGTTGGGAGTGACGAGGATGGACAAGATTAGAAAAGAGTTTATTAGAGGGCAGTGCATGTAGGATGTTTTGGTGACAAGGTGAGGGAGGCGAGATTGGGATGGTTTGGACATGTGCAGAGGAGGGACATGAATTATATTGGTAGAAGAATGCTGAGGATGGAGCCACCAGGTAGGAGGAAAAGAGGAAGGAGGTGGTTCATGGATGTGGTGAGGGAAGACATGCAGGTAGTTGATGTGAAAGAGGCAGATGTGGAGGACAGGGTGGTGTGACGGACGATCCGCTGTGGCGACCCCTAATGGGAGCAGCCGAAAGAAGAAGAAGGAGGTCTAAATAAGGCCACGGGTGCTGTGGCAAGTTCGAGTCTGAAAGAAAGTCCAGACTCGAACTTGCAATGGACATTAATGAAGTGTCCATTGCTTTTTCCATTGTGGAAATGTTTCTTTAGGACTTTTTTCACATCCACCAAATCAAAATGGACAACATTTTTTTTTAAACCAGTCCTTTAATTAAAAATCACTTTTTTTTTTTACATTTTGTATTTTAATTCAACATCAACACAGAAGAAAAAAGGTATCTCATTAGTGCTGGTTTCATCTGAACATTCTACTCAGACAAACCTACAGTGTTTAGTACTAAAGCTGGAAAAGTTTCACTAGAGATCACATTGTTTTGTTTTTTTCGTTTTGCATATATATACAGCATTGTTAGAAAAACTGTAAACTCTTTTCTCCACTACAGATTGGTCCTGAATTTACAGGCAATTTATTCACCCATTAAACACAAATATGATTATTATTATTATTAAACCCATTAAATATGTAATGAATGTAAATTTGCTCTACATAGATGGCACGGCCTCTTCTGCTATGTTTAGTCCCAAGTTCTCCATGTATGTGTAGGAGGCAGTGGAAAAGGAATTAATAATCAGATTAAACTCATAAAAAATTATTTTAATGAACTAATTAACATGAACAGTTTCATTCTAATTATAATATATGTATCAAATCTCAGTATTCATGATCATTCTGAAAATCTGAGATTGATCGTGGTTTTATGTGTGTTTGAGTGTGTAAGTGTTTCTGTGTTTTACTACCTGCCATACACACTGCAGCTGAAATAAAAAAATTGTGAAAAGAAGTTACAATTATTATATCTACTATCATAATAATGTGTGTGTGTGTGTGTGTGTGTGTGTGTGTGTGTGTGTGTGTGTGTGTGTGTGAATGTGTGAATGTGTAAGTGAGTGTCTGTGTGTATGTGAGATTGATTGTGGTTTTATGTTTTAAGTGTGTAAGTGTTTGTGTGTTTTACCTCCTGCCATCTGGTGTGCATCTGAAATAAAAACACAAAAAAGTAAAAAAAAAAAATAAAGTGAAAAGAAGTTAAAATTATTAGATAAAAATCTAAATAAAATAAATAAATAAATAAATACAATATTATTTAAACATATATGTGTGTAAGTGTTTGTGTGTATTACCAGTGTGTAAGTGTTTGTGTGTATGTGGGTGATTGAGTGTCTGTGTGTATGTGAGATTGAGTGTGTTTTTATGTGTGTTTATATATATATATATATATATATATATATATATATATATATATCCTTTTTTCCTCAACATCTTTTGTAAGCTAACTGTATACCAAGGCTTATTAAAGTCCTGATTGATTTTCTTTACAGAGCTACTAACTGGAAAACATTTATTAAAACTAGAGCTAATGATAGTCATAAATTGTTGATATGCTCTTTCAGCATCGTATTCCTCATTCAGATAATCCAAGGAGATACTAGCAATCAAATCCTTAAATTTAGAAATATTTACATTGTTCAAGATTTTCTTTTGCTGTATATCTTTTGAACGTTTAACTCTATTAATTCTAATTTTAAATATAGGAAAATTATCAGACAAGTCTGAATATAAAACACCAGATTTAATTCCTTCACTTAGAGAATTTGTTAAGATATTATCAATCAATGTTACTGATTTTTCTGTAAATCTTGTAGGTTTATGAATAAGAGGAAAATGATAACTAGAATAAAGAATATTAAGAAAATCAGTAGGGGTGTCAAATTTGTTTAAGAGATTTATGTTAAAATCTCCCAAAATATAACAGTATTTATGCTCAATATTAGCCAAACTTTCATTAAAATCCTGAACACTGGAATCAGGTGGTCGGTAAATAACCACAACAATAATGTTCTTTCCTCCAGGACCAGTAGAACGCTCGACAAATAAAGATTCCACTTCATTTCTATCTGATTTTAAGGTGAAATCATCCCTAATTTTAAATTCATATTCTTCGTAAATAAACAAAGAAACACCACCTTCTGATCTATTCTCTCGAACATAATGAACAGAATTATAATTAGACCATTTAAAAATATCTTTAGAATTCTTTGTAAGCCATGTTTCAGATAAAGCAATAACAGAAAACTTGTAGTTTAAACTAAAATAAATAGTGAATAAACTTATCATAATTCCTAGATTAACTTCTTATATTCAAATAAAATTAGAAAAAATATTAGCAGGCAAAGATCTACATACACTGCAAAAAGAGATGTGTTAAAAATGACACATGTTGTGTAGAAATTTAACACATGTATTGAGTGTGCTCAGGGACAACACATGTTGTGTTGAATTTAACACAATAGATGTGTAAGCCATTTTAACACACAAATTGTGTCAGGTAATTAAACACAGAAATGTGTCATTTTAACACATTAAGTGTTGATAAAATGCCAGAAATAAGTGTTGATAAAATATCCAGAAACTACTGATTAATGTGTTAACATTAAAACATTAAACACACCGCCAAGATTTTGTAATTCTAAAACATTCCAGCAAAACAGACAAGTCGCAAGAATATTAGGCATTTAATCAAATGTAAATAACAAATAATACATTTCATCAACTTTACATTTCAGCCTAAATGTACATTAAGAAACCAGCTAGTCAAGTTAAACACTTGAGCACGTTAAAATTGACAGTTTAACCAGCAACATGACAACAACATCATAACAGATCATAGGCTAGCTGTCGTCAGGCAATCAAACATTTTTAGAATAACATTTTTTAATGTAATGTGTAACAGGACTGAATGCATCTAAAAATTATACACTTCAGCATATAATAAGAAAACATTTAAAATCAGACATGTCTGACAACAGTGACAGATGACATTCTAGAGAAATTAAATAATCTTGTATCTTGGGTTGATATACAATTCATCTGTACCAAAACTCAACATTATATCTAAAGGTCTTGCATCGGCTGCACTGGTCAGGTTGATCATTTCATATTCTTTAGTTTGCTCTACCACAAATGCATAAAAATGGTCATCAAAGTATTTGACTTTTAGAATTCGTACAAACATAAGAATTGATACATTATCAGCCTGTGGGATAATGTGAATAATTTCACCAAACACAGGCTCTCCTGTACAGTTGATCTTAAGAGGCAGCACAAAGCCAGTTCTGTAAGTATGGCCATGCGCATTAACAGTGTGAGTGACATATATGGTGCTGTTCAAAGTCAAGTCATCAGAGGTTGTTATGAGATTGTCCAGTACAGCATCAGCTTGCTTCAAAGAGCTGATGGTAACAAGGTATGCATTTGTAACGCTCATTTTCATAGAAAAAGGGTCACCGAACTTGAAATTATACATTTCCTGAACTTGATGTTTGTAACTCAGCGTTTTAGAGATATTTTTGTAGTTTCCAACCACACGAGCATGTCTTTTTAATGGATTATGATTTGCCTCAAATCTCATACACCATAGATGAGAAAGAGGTCCGAACATAACCATCATCCTCGGATAATGGGTCATAAAATGGTGTTTGGGAATCAGATTTCGATCATAGAGCTTCTTAAATAAAGTGTGGTGCTCTACAATGAGTTCTTTGAGAAATACAGCAAGCCCATCAGTAACAACAGGAGCAAAAACAATGCTGCATATTTCCCTCAGTAGAATGAATAGATGCCAGTGTGGACTTTTCTCATCAACAAGATCACCAACTAAAAAGGGCAACACTTGCAAAAGGCACCACATTTGTGATGCAGTCTGTTTTACCGTATTGTCAGAGTTTCTCAAATTCAGAATAACACTCGGTTTGTTTTTCTCATTTTCATATCCATAGTTGAAACCAGAAATTCTGTGATTCAACTTTTCAAGGCTAAAAAGCTGTTCTTCGTAAATGAAATGGCGTAATATTAGTCTAACCTCCAAGGGAGCTACACTCTCAAGGATGTCATGCATAATGTCAACGCATGTGTTCTCTGTAACGTGAAAATACTGGAGCTTATTTAAAGAGGAGTTCTCTTTAATCCCGGTCAAGCTTGGATCATTAAGTCTGACATGCTGCTGATAATTTTCTCTGGTGCGCTTCTCAACTTTGTCTTCATCAAAAACAGTCTGAGCAACTGTTTTGTCAACCATGCAAAAGTGACAAAAGTTGTTAGCTGAAAAGCTCTCTAAATATTCACATAAGGAATGTATTGCTAAATTGTCTGCAGTCAAAACACAGATTGATCCATATAGGTGATGATTTTGTCCTTGAATCTCAACCTGTAGACCCGTACTTTCAAGGAATTTGATGTCCTGTATCAGTGGCTCCAAAATCTTAGTAAAGCCATATACCTCTCTGTCCAAAGAATTGAACAGAAGACATAAGTGAATATTTGAAAGAGATGAGTTATATTCTGGTGGTAGATTTTTCAAGCTAAAATAAACAGCACCCATCTTGTGAATTTTTGTTTTGGTCCCCAAAGGGTTTGTAGTTTCTACATCATCAAAATACAACTGTATTTGGAGGGCTTGAGGACATGCTCCAAACAAGGAATGAGAAGAAAAATGAGAACCATCACAATAGTTTAGCATTTTCCCATCGGTTTTCTGCTTATTCTGAAGGTAAACATTTTGCATTTGGTCATTAGTAAATAAAAATTTAATAGTCTCAATTACTGATATATACTGAAACGTGTCTGCAGCCAACACTTGTCCTTGTTTTCTTGCAGTGCAAGATCAAAGTTCTCTGAAAAGTATTTTTTCATTTTGAAAGGCGTGTCTACATCTTTAAACACATGTTTAGCATTTTTAAACTCGCTCATCAGTGCCTGAACAGACCCATTGTCAAGTGGTACCTGTAAATTATTCAGCAATGTAGTTGTTGAATGTTGTAGATTTTCTATAGTCCTTTCTAGTACCTCTTGTGTACAAGTAACACTTCTTGTTATATCCATTAAAGTTGTATTAGATGAAGAATACATTTTAGCCAAAAACGTGCCAACACAGTCAGGAGGAACGGCAGTTTTAAATGGAACTGAGTCTGATTCTGGAGTTTCCATAATATTTGATTCCCCTGTCTCAGACATATCCAATGAAATGTGGTCACTGGCTTGAAACGACACATCGTCCATTGTTGTGGTGGACTGGTGGTCTTTATGTAGATGTTTGGTAAATGAGTTGAAGTTATGGTATGTCCTTGGGCAGCCATCTTGGCTGCAGATAATTGTAAGGTCCTGTCCATCTGATAATGCATGTACTTCACGTAGATGCCAAATTAGTTTATTTATTTTTGTTGATACTGGTTGTAAGCACTTTGGACACATGTACATTTTCAGGAATTACTGTGCGGCTTGAAGTTTTGAAATAAGTTCTAGTACCTTGGCTTTCCTGTTGGTCGAAATGGTCACATCGTAGATATATTCAAAGAAAGTAAACACGGAGCTCAGCTGTGGTGGATAGGCCACATTGCACACCCAGTACAGCTTGAGGAGCTTATCCACAGCACATGTCAGGCTCTCACTTGCAGGTATGGTCACTCTGTCGTTTCTCGCGATGATTATGTATTGTCGTGTAGCACTCTTCAGACTGCCGATGCAGATGAGTTGTGGTTGAGTCTTTGGTGTCTCTGAGTTGCTGCAGAGGGATGCAATGCTGGTTCCAGCCTTGGAGATGAGAAAAAAGACAGTTCAGAGAGCAAAAATAAAGATAAGTCAAGAAATTTAAGCTATAACGGATCATTACATAAAAAAATGTCCTTTATGAAACATACCGGTAAAAAATCAAGTAGGAATGAAATTGCACATTTAACACTGCAGCGACTCCCAGGTAATGGTGGGAGAAGATGTGTGAGAACAACTAGTGCCGTGTAGCACTTCTCATCTAAAAATTAAATAAGAACAGATAAGAGGTACAATAAATATTTTCAAGTGTAGGATTAAGGCTGGCTCTTGCTAGTCACCCACAAAGAAAAATCAATGGGGCCATGTTCCTGTGTAGGTCCTGTTCTGTGTTTTTAGGCAAGTCGAACAGTAATGAAATACGGACAGGGCCTAAAATTAACACTCACCAAGTGCTCGAAGAATGCTTACATTACAATGTTGTGTGAATAATGTGAACAAATGTGAGTGACGCTTGGGTCAGCTGACAGGCCAGCACAGTGTCAACATGAAAGTTTAAGCCAAGTCAATTTAAATTTAAGCACAAGAAGACAGAGATGTGTTCACAATGTGTTACCCACACACTGTGTAGGAAGTTTAAACATCCTATATGACAGAGAATATTCATTATTAAGAGAATATTCATTATTTGTTATTTTATTTACACACACATACTATTATATATGTATAGAAAACATTTACACGCACACACATAATACATACCATCTGTTTGGTCTTCCATTCACTTTATAAGAGATGCCACATCACTTCTTCCATGGCAGCCACTGCTTTCAGCTTTGGAATGATGCTGGCCTCCCATCGCCTGATCCGTCTTTCCATTCGTCATTCTGCCAAACTCGACATCCAGCTAAAAGAGGATACCTTTTCAGAATAAATTCTAAAAACAACAGTGTCACTTTAGGATTGTTTACTAAAACAATAGCAGCCCTACCAGACTTGGCATATCCAAGAAGCGTGGGTTTTCATCAAAGATTTCAGCTATTGTTGGAGTTCCCTTCATTATCCATGACCTACGCCTCAAATATGTCTGATCCATTGCAGATTTGATTGAAGGAATATTCTCTGAAGAGGGCCTAAGCCTTTTCATCAAAGTGATCCACTCACTGGCCGCACTGCTATCCCCCTGGTCCAGGTCCTGATCTGTTCCAGATCCAGTGCAACTATTAATATGTAATATACCATGTTACACTGTGTGATTAACTTAAATGAAAAAATTAAATAATTTCGTGGGTTTCGTTGTCTGGTCCCCTAATGATTACACATGCGCGACCGAGTTTAACGCAGACTGGTATTTGGTAAAAGTCAAACATGAGGAATGGAAATATGTAACGTTACCTTGAGTTCATAACGAATATATATATATATATATATATATATATATATATATATATATATATATATATATATAAAAAATTGAAAACGGATCAAATTCCGCTCCGCTGCCATTTCCCAACTAATCACAAAGGAACTTCGTTTAGATGTTCTCTAAAAGCTCTACATATTTTAAAGGTTATTGTTTTCAAACTAACAGGTAATAACTGAATATCACAAAATAAAATTTTTACTTAAAGATAGATCAGTGTCCGCCGACATCTTCATTCTTCTCAGGCCGCCCAAAGCAAAAAGAGCGCGAGAACCGAAGCTGATGCAATTCAAAATGATGAGGCATGACGTGATTGGGCGAAAAAAAAAAAAACAGTTAATCAGTTTTAATGTATTCAGATGCATATATACTAGTTTTATTTTGTACTTTTTATTTGTTTTAGGGATTTTTCATGTGCTATTTATATAAAATGTGAGTATTTTTTCTTTCAAAAATTCAAACTGCCCTCCCCTAAGGGGACAACTCATGTACTGTGTAGATCGATGCAGAGGCATTAAAAACATATAACAGATTATGTGTTAAAAATCTACACAACCATGTGTGTTGTTTTTTGACACATCCGTTTTTGCAGTGTAAATCATTAAACTTAGGTTCAGTGTAAAAATTACAAAAAGTTGAAGCACTTTTCTTTGTGTTGGTTGATTTTGGATAGGTGGGTGAACAATAAGTTTGTCATACCTCCAATATGCAATGTCACCACTCTCACGGGCTGCCTTCATTGCTGGAAATAGATCTCTCCTTCTTTGTCGAATGGTTTCAAAAAATTCTTCATTTATGAAGATGCCTGTGCCCTTTAAGTTCTTAGCTTTATCCAAAACTGCAGGTTTATCCTTCAGCCGCAAGAATCTAACAACAATGGGTCGGGGTTTCTCTGACAATGTCCTTTGATTTCCAACTCTATGAGCCCATTCCAGCTCTATTTTCCGCTGATCCAACTGTAGATTTTCGGTAAAAAATTTTCTCACTTTTTTTTTCAGATTCAGACACCTTTTCTCTTGCAGATTCTTTCAAGCCATCTATAACAATATTATGGCGTCTTGACTGACCATCCAAATGTTCTGTTTTATCTGAAGTTATGATCAAACTTTTAAAAATTGTATCCAGATCGTTCCTGGTTTCCTTACAATTTGTAGACCAAGTTTTACAATTGATTTCAAGATCATCAAGTTCTTTTTGACTCATTTCTAGACACCTTATAATCATAAACCTGCTTTGACAAGTCATCAATTCTCCTGTTTGAAGAATCAACTATGATTTGAACACAGGTTTTGAAGCTTTTTTCTTGTTGATCAAGCAAGGTTCTGTAGAGGTCTTTTTGCTGTTCCAACAATTTACATACTTGCGCCATGGTGGCATATTGCTCAGTATTGTTGTTTGTTCCTTTAGGTGGCATGGCTTAGTCATCAAGGCCTATTAAGCTCATAGCTCACCTACAGCCAAAATTCTTCCACAAAAGAACACAATTTTGCAATTAAAAGTTGATTTATCTCCTCTTTACACTCTTTTTAAAAAAAATGTCGTTTTTGAAAGGATTCTTTGGATTATTGCTTGATTAAAAACATTGCACAGTTCAGAAAAACAATGCAGCAGCAATCTTGTCTATGCAGGTGCTCATGTTAGTTCTCCGTGTGTGGAATCAGTTTCATTATCTGAATGGGAGGCAGATGCATCTTCTTTGACAGGGCTACATTTCACATTCTTGGTCCTCTTATGGTCCCTTCGGTGAGCACTACGATGTTTCTCTTTTCTTTCTAAAGATTTTCTTCTATATGAATAATAAGAGTCCGACCTGCTAGAGCAAGTAGCCGAGGAAGACCTGCTGTACTGACCAGGTGACACGGACTGATAACTAGAGCGACTTCTGCTTCATGAATGTCTGGAAAATCGGCTCCTGGATGAACCTTTTCAGGGGTCTTCAGGTCGCTTGGTTTTTCCACTGTACTGGCTGATACTGCTGAGGCCCTTATGAGTCGTGGATTCCTTAAATTCGCCCTGAACATTTGACGTTGTTTCCAGTGGCATGACTGGAGTTCGACATATCGGAGCGCAAGCCTTTCTTTGCTTTTATCTCCTGGATGGGAATATAAGGTGGTTTCCAAGGCTTTTGTCCTAGTTTCTATCGAGAAGGTGGTGGGCTGCCATGCAAAGGAAGCACTGGGACACTTTCACTAGATGGAGGCGCTTTGGGTTCTACAGCTTGAGCAGTGGCGGATACAGGATTCTTAACCTTTTGTGCACTGCCCTCAAAAGGCTTTGATGCCTTTTTTTGTCCTGTAATATGGGGACTGTGACTTGTACCTGGACCTAGATCTGGTTGTGGATCTTGTCCTGTATCTAGATCTGGAATGGGAATCAGACCTAGATTGTCAAGTCAAGTCAAGTTTATTTCTAAAGAGCTTTTTACAACAGACATTGTCTCAAAGCAGCTTTACAGAAATCAAACAGAGACTGTGGCAAGGAAAAACTCCCTTAGATGTAATGAGGAAGAAACCTTTAAAGGAACCAGACTCAAAAGGGTGACATCAAGAGTTTGATCATAAATCTTTCAATAATACAGAACACTGGAGAGAGAGAACTAACATGATTACTGGAGTATAAGATTATAAGTAATGTTCTTTCTACAGTCTATATGGTTAGTAGCTCCTAGTTTTATGAGCTCAACATTTGTGATCATCACAGATCCAGCATCAGCTTCTCCATGCCAGAGCCTTTAACACTCCAGGATGTCCAATGTCAAATCCACACATGTAGTGGGATCCAATTGGCACTGGTACGTCTCTAGATGGTTCGGGATGTTTGCGAGTTCAGCATCTACTTTTTCAAAGGTCCATAATCTTCATGAGGTGGGACGTGACTGGAGCTGGCCAAACCTCAGGAAGCCTTGGGATGGGCAGAGAAAGAGAAGCAGTGGAGAGGAATTAGCGTAGCTGCTGTTTATGATATTAAAAATATATGTTTTTAATCTGCACTTAAACTGGGTGAGTGTGTCTGAGCCCCGAACACTGTCAGGAAGACTATTCCAAAGTTTAGGAGCTAAATGTGGTAATGATCTACCGCCTTTAGTGGACTTTGCTATTCTAGGAACTACTAGAAGCCCAGAGTTTTGAGATCTCAGGGAACGTGACGGATTGTAGCATGTTAAAAGACTGGAGAGATTCATGGGAGCCAAACCATTTAGTGCTTTATAAATAAGAAGTAGTAGTTTGAAGTCTTTTCGAAACTTAACAGGAAGCAAGTGTAGGGACGATAAAATTGGGGTTATATGGTCATATTTTCTTGACCTTGTAAGAACACTTGCTGCAGCATTCTGAACTAACTGAAGCTTGTTTATTAATGATGCAGGACATCCACCTAGTAATGCATTACAATAGTCCATTCTGGAGGTCATGAACGCATGGACGAGCTTCTCTGCATCAGATAGAGATAACGTTTCTTAACTTAGAAATATAAGTTGAAAGAAGGCGGCTTTTGTAACTTGATAGTGTAATAGAACGCCCAGACTCACTTGACCTTTAGTAGGACCTAAACCTACTGCCAGAGGAGGTTTATGAATGTGGTTGGGGAAGACATGCAGGTAGTTGGTGTGAAAGAGGCAGATGTAGAGGACAGGGTGGTATGGAGACGGATGATCCGCTGTGGCGACCTCTAATGGGAGCAGCCAAAAGAAGATATGAGGTGGTAACAAAGTTTTGAGGCTCGCTCTGTTTACGAGAAAGTACTTAATTTATCTGCATTTACACACTATCACCCTCAAAATAGTCCACTTGCACAGCAATACAGAGCTCCCAGTGTTTCTGTCGCTTCTGGAACGCATCCTGGATGTCTTATGTAAGTTTTAGTATGTTAGAGGTGATTATGGTGTCAGAGGACCCATGAGCCACGACTGAGATGGAGCTTTATGATGCTGAGCAGTATGGCGGGATTGAACCTAAAGCTGTGTGAATAATGAGGGAAATAAAAACGTTTAAGATCAAGATCAAATCATGTGTTTCCAATTTGAATATTGTTTTGAAATTACATTGTAAAGTTACTAATAAAATAAATTAAATACTTATATTGTGCTACTGCAAAAACCTTTGTAGCAAAAAGGATTATAATATTAAGATTATATCATATTGCCCATCCTTACATAGTACACTAATTCATATGCAGCAGGACATCTTTTTTTTCTTCTTCATCTTATTTTCTCTTTTTTTATCCTGGTATCTGGTTTGTATTTGAAGTTTGCTTTGTTTGAGGTTTGTTTTTTCTTGTGCTTAAAAAAACATTATTTTAGATAATGAAACGAATAATACACCCAAATGTAATACTATAAAAAAATTACTACATTAGGAATGTAATTTATATTATCGATGAAATATATTCTTACGACCGACATGTTGATTTTGCAACAAAGTTTACATTTTTAAACATTGTATTGATTAAAAATAAAAAAAAATTATGCAAAGCAAAATCAATTTTTGTCTGTGAGTAAACTCACTTTGGAGCGTTGGCATTAATAAAGATTAAGCAAGCAACTTCTTGTTGTTGGTTTGTTTTTTTTAAATCTACATTTATCATGGGAACCCATTTGTCTAGGGAGCAGGGGTCTTCAACCTTTTGTACACTATGGACCATTAATTTACTTATTAAACATATAATTTACATGAAAGTGTCTGTAAAAAGTGTGGAAAAATATTTTTTTATGGTTTTTCAGATGCATGCATGTTCTATTTGTTTATATTCAACAAACTAGGTAATGTGAAACAGCACACAAGAATTGGACAGTGATTGAGAGGAAGAAAGTTTTGTGGAGGGGAAGGATGGAGAATTATTCCATAATCCATCACCATGCAATTCCAAAACTTTTTATTTTCACACATTCGAATAATAATATTTTACTAATAATATATAAATTGTATATAATAATAAAAAAAACTCATAAAATTAAAATATATCCTCCTAACGTAATCCTGTTGCTTTAACAAATCAGCGTGTTGTTATGAGTAAATATAGCCAATCACAGCACTTGTGGGCTCATGATCTCGTGAGGTGAGTCTGGAGATACTGATCTTTTTATTTCTCTTATATTTCTTTAAGATTCCGGAGTTGATATGAATTATTGATGTTAATTTACACTTATTTTAGTGTATAATTTGATTTAGTTATAGTTTTTGGAGCCTCTTTACTCTGTACCGTCGTCGTTAATGGAAACTCGGGCGGAGTCCCAAATGACTCGATGTTGAAGTGCACTTTAAACGGTGAAAATAACAATAATAATAATAATAATAATAATAATAATGATTTATTCGGGCTTGGGACCGGCACTAAGAGTGCACTGGATTGTACAACCCTAATGGCTGGGTTTGGTTCTCTGACCAGGACTCGAACCCGGGCTGTAGCGGTGAGAGCGCCGAATCCTAACCACTACTACTAAAAATCGCTAATAATAATAAAAAATATATTGAAACTTTACATTTAAATTTCAATATATGCTGTAAATCAGTGGTCCACAAACTTTTTTGTGCTATGGACCGGATTAATGTCGGACAATTCTTTCACGAACCAGCCTTTAAGGTGTGGCGGATAAATACAACAAAATAAAACGATATTTTCTAAATAAAATAATAAAGGTGAATCCACTGTGTTGTTTTTTGTTCATTTTGCTCGCTTGGGGGTTTGAATTTAGTGATAATGTATTACGTGTTAGCGGCCGGAGCCCCTTTAAGAAGGTAGTGGATGGAGGTAAGACATGTGACCGAGAAATCATGACCTGCATCAAAAGTGAGTTATAGACAGATGTGGAGGAGAGAATCCGATCATTTTCCAAAATAAAATTATTTAGAATCTGATCATAAATAAAACGGAAATAATGTTATGTATTCTTTCTGTGCGGCCCAGTACCAATTAACCCATGGACCGGTGCCGGTCTGCGGCCAGGGGGTTGGGGACCACTGCTCTAAACGGAACCCTGCCACTCAAACCAATCAGCACGTTGTTATGAGTTAATATAGTTAATCACAGCGCTATTAATAATTTTCTGAGGTAAATCATCTCGTGAGGTGAGTCTGGTGATAGTGATCCTTTTATTTCTCTTACATTTCTTAAGATTCCAGAGGTAATATGAATTATTGATGTTTATCAATAATTTCAGTTCATCCAGTTAATTTATCAATAATTTATCAATAGAACTTGATTAAATTATAGTTTTTGGAGCCTTTTTAACTCTGTACCAGCGTCTTTAAAGGAAACTCAGGCCGAGTCCTGAATGACTCTATGTTAAAGTCAAGTCAAGTCAAGTCAAGTTTATTTGTATAGCGCTTTTCACAACAGACATTGTCTCAAAGCAGCTTTACACAAATCAACAGTGAAGGTGAATGGTGTGAATTTGTCCCTGATGAGCAAGCCGTGGCGACTGTGGCAAGGAAAAACTCCCTTATATGTTATGAGGAAGAAACCTTGAGAGGAACCAGACTCAAAAGGGGAACCCATCCTCATCTGGGTGACATCAAGAGTTTGATCATAAATCTTTCAACAGTACAGAACACTGGACAGTGAGAACTAACATGATTACTGGAGTATAAGATTATAAGTGATGTTCTTTCTACAGTCTTATACAGTCTATATGGTTAGTAGCTCCGAGTTTTATAAACTCAGCATTTGTGATCACCACAGATCCAGCATCAGCTTCTCCATGCCAGAGCCTTTAAACACTCCAGGAGGTCCAATGTCAAAACTCCACACATGTAGCGGGATCCAAATGGCACTGGTACGTCTCTAGATGGTTCGGGATGTTTGTGAGTTCGGCATCTACTTCTTCAAGGTCCGTAATCATCATGAGGTGGGCTGTGACTGGAGCTGGCCAAACCTCAGGGTGTCTCGGGATGGGGAGAGAAAGAGAAGCAGTGGAGAGGAATTAGCGTAGCTGCTGTTCATGATATTAACAGCACAAGTTGATAATGTGCATGTGATCAGATGTTCTGGAGCACAAGGTTATGATATGTGATGTGTGTTATGTGTAGGCTTTGCTAAAAAGATATGTTTTTAATCTACACTTAAACTGGGTGAGTGTGTCTGAGCCCCGAACACCGTCAGGAAGACTATTCCAGAGTTTAGGAGCTAAATGTGAAAATGCTCTACCACCTTTAGTGGACTTTGCTATTCTAGGAACTACTAGAAGCCCAGAGTTTTGAGATCTCAGGGAGCGTGGCGGATTGTAGCGTGTTAAAAGACTGGATAGATACATGGGAGCCAAACCATTTAGTGCTTTATAAGTGAGAAGTAATAGTTTGTAGTCTATTCGAAACTTAACCGGAAGCCAATGTAGGGACGATAAGATCGGGGTTATGTGATCATATTTTTTTGACCTTGTAAGAACTCTGGCTGCTGCATTCTGGACTAACTGAAGCTTGTTTATTAATGATGCAGGACATCCACCTAGTAACGCATTACAGTAGTCTATTCTGGAGGTCATGAACACATGGACGAGCTTCTCTGCATCGGATATAGACAACATGTTTCTTAGTTTAGAAATATTTCTAAGGTGAAAGAAGGCTGTTTTTGTAACTTGATTGATGTGATTTTTGAAAGACAAGTCGCTGTCTAAAATAACTCCCAGGTCTTTTACCGTTGAACTAGTAGTTACAGAACATCCGCCTAAATGCAGGTTGAGATGCTGGAGCGTCTGTATACTAGTTTTGGGCGATGAGCAAAATCTCAGTCTTATCAGAATTTAAAAGTAGAAAGTTATGGGTCATCCAATCTCTTATTTCCTTAACACACTCAGTTATCCGGGTTAATTGAGCTGTATCACCTGGTTTAGATGAAATATATAGCTGAGTATCATCAGCATAACAATGGAAGCTAATTCCATGCCTTCTAATAATATTTCCTAACGGAAGCATGTATATTGTGAAGAGCAGGGGTCCTAGAACTGAACCTTGCGGCACGCCATAATTTACTTGCATTAGCCTGGATAGCTCTCCATTTAAATCTACGAAATGGTAACGATCGGACAGGTAGGATTTAAACCAGCTTAATGCCTGTCCCTGAATGCCGATGTAATTTTGTAAGCGATCTAGGAGGAGATCATGGTCTATAGTGTCGAATGCAGCACTAAGATCTAGTAAAACCAACAGCGAAATGAAGCCTTGGTCTGAAGCTAAAAACAGGTCATTAGTTATTTTAACTAGAGCAGTTTCTGTGCTATGATGGGGCCTAAAACCTGACTGAAATTCTTCAAAGATATTGTTCTCTTGCAGGTGGGAACATAACTGTGCAGCGACAATATTTTCTAAAATTTTAGACATAAATGGGAGATTTGAAATTGGTCTGTAATTTGATAATGTGTTTGGATCCAGATTAGGTTTTTTAATGAGGGGCTTAATAACTGCTAACTTGAGGGATTTAGGGACGTGACCTAAAGATAGTGAGGAGTTAATAATATTTAGAAGAGGTTCACCAGTTGTATATAACACTTCCTTCAGTAATTTAGTAGGAATTGGATCTAACTGACATGTTGTCGATTTAGCTTTGGCAATAACATTATACAGCTCTTCCTGCCCTATACATGTAAAACAGTGGAGTTGTGGAGTTGAAGGTAACACTGTCTCAGGAGATGCTGTCAGAGGTTGAACTGCCACAATTGTTTTTCTAATGTTATCTATTTTTTCAGTGAAGAAAATCATAAAGTCCTCACTACTAAACTGTGATGGAACACAATTTTCAGAGCCCTGATTTGTAGTTAGTTTAGCTATTGTAGAAAAAAGGAACCTGGGATTGTTTTTGTTGTTTTCTATGAGTTTGCTCAGGTGTTCAGCTCTAGCAGCTTTTAGCGCCCGTCTGCAGCTGAGCATACTGTCTTTATACGCAATTCTAAATACCTCCAATTTAGTTTTTCTCCATTTTCTCTCCAGATTACGTGCTGTTCTCTTGAGGGCATGTGTATGACTATTATACCAAGGTGCAGGTGCTTGTTCTCTAACCTTTTTTAACCGGATAGGGGCAACGGTGTCTAATGTGCTAGTGAGGATAAGGTCTATGTTCTTAGTTATCTCATCAAGATTATTAGCAGTTATGGGTTTAGTGAGAAATTGAGATAAATCAGGCAGGTTATTTATGAATCTGTCCTTAGTGGTTGGAACAATAGTCCTACCAGGTCGATAACGTGGTGCAACACGGCTAATCTGCTCTACCGGTAGTGTGTACAGTATGAGGTAATGGTCTGTGATGTCATCACTCTGAGGTAAAATATCTATATCAGTGACGTCTGCTCCGTGGGATATTATTAAGTCTAGTGTGTGGTTAAAGCGATGAGTTGGTCTGGTGACGTTTTGTTTAACCCCAAAAGAGTTTAATAAGTCAATAAATGATAATCCTAGAAAGTGCACTTTGTAGGGTGATCAGGAAAGTCAGGGCTTTTGTACTATATTAGTGTCTGAACTAAATATGTGTTATTTATCTACATTTCTCTGTAAAAGGATTTTATTTTGTGTAGTGTCTCAAACACTTTGTTTAGTGCACTACATAGTGTTGTGCAGGAGAATATTTGGGAATTTTTGAAGTAAAAATTAAGGAAAATGTGTAAATACTGCTGTGTTGAAGTGTGTATGTGTGTGTGTGTGTGACTGATTTTCAGTTAAAGTCTGAACTCTAAAGTCTGAGTTCTCTGAATCTAATCTAATCTAATCCAGGCTCACTCCGGCCTTGTCTCATTTCACACTGATCCAGGCTCACTCTGTCCTCGTCTCATTTCACACTGATCCAGGCTCACTCCGGGTTCGTCTCATTTCACACTGATCCAGGCTCACTCTGTCCTCGTCTCATTTCACACTCATCCAGGCTCACCCCGGATCTTGTCTCATTTCACACTGATCCAGGCTCACTCTGTCCTTGTCTGATTTCACACTAATCCAGGTTGACTCCGGTCTTGTCTCATTTCACACTGATTCAGGTTCACTCTATCCTTGTCTCATTTCACATTAATCCAGGTTGACTCCAGTCTTGTCTCATTTCACACTGATTCATGCTCAATCTGGTCTCGTCTCATTTCACACTGATCCAGGCTCATTCCGGGCTTGTCTCAATTCACACTGATCTCTCGCTCTCTCTCTCTCTTACACACACACATCTACTGACACACGCATGTTAATGACAGTAGATATAATAATTGGAACTTTTTTCGAATTGTATACCATATAAATAACATTTATTGTGTTTTTATTTCAGTCTGGATGTGTATAAGAGGTACTACACACAAACAATTACACACTTACACACACACACACACACACACACACACACACACACACACACATTCAATCTCAATGACACACTCAATCTCACATACACAGACACTCACTCACACACACACACATCTACTGACAAACACACATATTAATGACATCTTTTTAAATTGTATAACATTTGTTTGTTTTTTTTTTTCACCCTATCGTCTTGGGCAAGGTAATAACAACAAACACTTGCACATTTAAACACACACATGAAAATTTGGTCAGATGAGATATATATATATATATATATATATACATACATACATACAGTGAGGGAAATAAGTATTTAAACACCCTGCTATTTTGCAAGTTCTCCCACTTAGAAATCATTGAGGGGTCTGAAATTGTGAGAGACATAATCTAAAAAAAAAAAAAAAACAGAAATCACAATGTATGATTGTTTTAACTATTTATTTGTATGATAGAGCTGCAAATAAGTATTTGAACACCTGAGAAAGTCAATGTTAATATTTGGTACAGTAGCCCTTGTTTGCAATTACAGAGGTCAAACGTTTCCTGTAGTTTTTCACCAGGTTTGAACACACTGCAGGAGGGATTTTGGCCCACTCCTCCACACAGATCTTCTCTAGATCAGTCAGGTTTCTGGCCTGTCGCTGAGAAACACAGAGTTTGAGCTCCCTCCTAAGATTCTCTATTGGGTTTAGGTCTGGAGACTGGCTAGGCCATGCCAGAACCTTGATCTGCTTCTTACAGAGCCACTCCTTGGTTATCCTGGCTGTGTGCTTCAGGTCATTGTTATGTTGGAAGACCCAGCCTCGATCCATCTTCAATGCTCTAACCGAGGGAGGTTGTTCTCCAAAATCTCGCAATACATGGCCCCGGTCATCCTCTCCTTAATACAGTGCAGTCGCCCTGTCCCATGTGTAGAAAAACACCCCCCAAAGCATGATGCTACCACCCCCATGCTTCACAGTAGGGATGGTGTTTTTGGCATGGTACTCATCATTCTTCTTCCTCCAAACACGTTTAGTGGAATTATGACCCAAAAGTTCTATTTTGGTCTCATCTGACCACATGACTTTCTCCCATGACTCCTCTGGATCATCCAAATGGTCATTGGCAAACTTAAGACGTGCCTGGACATGTGCTGGTTTAAGCAGGGGAACCTTCCGTGCCATGCATGATTTCAAACCATGACGTCTTAGTGTATTATCAACAGTAACCTTGGAAACGGTGGTCCCAGCTCTTTTCAGGTCATTGACCAGCTCCTCCCGTGTAGTTCTGTACTGATTTCTCACCTTCCTTAGGATCATTGAGACCCCACGAGGTGAGATCTTGCATGGAGCCCCAGTCCGAGGGAGATTGACAGTCATGTTTAGCTTCTTCCATTTTCTAATGATTGCTCCAACAGTGGACCTTTTTTCACCAAGCTGCTTGGCAATTTCCTCATAGCCCTTTCCAGCCTTGTGGAGGTGTACAATTTTGTCTCTAGTGTCTTTGGACAGCTCTTTGGTCTTGGCCATGTTAGTAGTTGGATTCTTACTGATTGTATGGGGTGGACAGGTGTCTTTATGCAGCTAACGACCTCAAACAGGTGCATCTAATTTAGAATAATAAATGTAGTGGAGGTGGACATTTTAAAGGCAGACTAACAGGTCTTTGAGGGTCAGAATTGTAGCTGATAGACAGGTGTTCAAATACTTATTTGCATCTGTATCATACAAATAAATAGTTTAATGTGATTTCTGGATTTTTTTTTTAGATTATGTCTCTCACAGTGGACATGCACCTACGATGACAATTTAAGACCTTGCAAAATAGCAGGGTGTTCAAATACTTATTTTCCTCACTGTATACACACACACACACACACACACACACACACACACATATACTCACACTCACGGGCCACTTTATTAGGTACACCTTACTAGTACCGGGTTGGACCCCCTTTTGCCTTCAGAACTGCCTTAATCCTTTGTGGCATAGATTCAACAAAGTACTGGAAACATTCCTCAAAGATTTTGGTCCATATTGACATGATAGCATTACACAGTTGCTGCAGATTTGTCGGCTGCACATCTATGATGCGAATCTCACGTTCCACCACATCCCAAAGGTGCTCTATTGGATTGAGATCTGGTGACTGTGGAGGCCATTTGAGTACAGTAAACTCATTGTCATGTTAAAAAACCAGTCTAAAATGATTCGCATTTATGACATGGCGCGTTATCCTGCTGGAAGTAGACATCAGAAGAGGGGTACACTGTGGTCATAAAGGGATGGACATGGTCAGCAACACTACTCAGGTAGGCTGTGGCATTGACACGATGCTCAATTGGTACTAATAGGCCCAAAGTGTGACAAGAAAATTTCCCCTCCACCACCAGCCTGAACCATTAATTCAAGGCAGGATGGATCCATGCTTTTATGTTGTTGATGCCAAATTCTGACCTCACCTTCCGAATGTTGCAGCAGAAATCGAGACACATCAGACCAGGAATAATTTTTCCAATCTTCTATTATCCAATTTTGGTGAGCCTGTGCGAATTGTAGCCTCAGTTTCCTGTTCTTAGCTGTCAGGAGTGGTACCCGGTGTGGTCTTCTGCTGCTGTAGCCCATCCGCCTCAAGGTTCGACGTGTTGTGCGTTCAGAGATCCTCTTCTGCATACCTCGGTTGTAACGAGTGGTTATTTGAGTTACTGTTGCCTTTCTATCAGCTCGAACCAGTCTGGCCATTCTCCCAGCCAACATTGTCATGTGCAACCCAAATGGGGCCCAGATAAATTTGTAGATCGGCTCCACATGGGCCCCATGTGTGTTAGCCCAGAGGGGCCACTGATGGGTCCATGGTGGGCTCTAAGTGGGACCCGTATAGGTGTTCATTATATGGGCCCATTTGGGTCCCAAATAGGTGTTAAAAATGGGGCCAAAGTGGGCTAGAAAAAGGACCCTTATGGGGCCCACATGACTCAATCATGGGTCAACCCATAAATTGCCCCTTTATGGGGTTGTTGTGGGACCACAGTGGCTGAGATTTTGGGCTGCACACCTACAAAACAGTAGAGAAAGAGAAGACAGAAAAGGCAATTTAGTACATTTTAAAATACAACCATTCACAGCAGCATCTGAAAAAACATGCATCAATATAATTAAGACATATCCTAGAATCTCATCAGTGAATTGTTCCCACCTCTGCCTCGCACAGTAATAACTTATGCCGGGGGACCAGTCATGGAATTCAAAACTTATAAATGTAACAATTGAAATATCAACCTTGCATCTGAACTTGACTCTTAAACAAATATTTGGCCATTGCCAAAAGCCAGTAATTAGAACAATGATTCTGATCAGCTGAAAGAAGTCACACCTAGGAACACAGTGGCCCAGAAAGTTCAACGCACTGCAACTGAAGAAAACATATCCAAATAGAAAAAACACCAGTAAATCAAGAAAACAACATCATCAGTTAAACAACACGTCCTGCAAATCCTCACAATGCAACTAAATACAGAAACGTCCTGCAAATCCTCACAACACAACCAATTCATTTGCACTGCAAATAGCACAGACCAAGAAATAAATGTTTCATGGGGACCATGACATATGGTAAAAAATTGTTTATTTTAACAGCCTGATCATGATTCCTTGGCTATGCCAGTTAACATGATAACGTTTTACAGTTAATTGTGTATTTCATCAGATTATTTAGGATTATAATATCCAAAGGCCAACAATGATAAAATAAACAAACAACTCACCTTTCAGGTCATCGACACATCAACACCACTGACAAATAGATATTGAACAATAAGCATCCCCAGATGGGTTTATCACTTGTTGTGCTCGCCTTGAAATATTTATTTTGTGATTTGTGCTATTTATTTGTGTTGTAAGCATTTGCAGCGTGTTTCTGAGTTTGGTTGTGTTGTGAATATTTGCAGCATGTTTCTGTGTTTGGTTGTGTTGTGAGGGTTTGCAGCGTGTTTCTGTGTTTGGTTGCATTGTGTGGGTTTGCAGCACGTGTTGTCAAACTGATAACGTTGTTTTTTTTTAATTTGCTGGTGTTTTTTTCTATTTGCATGTGTTTTCTTTAGTTGCAGCGTGTTGAGCTCTCAGCCACTGTATAGGATGCCTTGAGGATAAGTAATTTATAAGATATTTTTTCATCTCAGGGTGGAGTATTCCTTTAATTAAACAGAGGCAATAACAGTAATCGGGATAAAATATTATTAATTGTGCAGCACTAGCTATAGGTTATATGACTTACACTTCCGGCTGTACTCTCTCAAAGCACGGTTGCCTTCTCTGTCTCTTGCATTTGTGAACCATTTACAAGCGCAGTCTCCAGCTCTTTCTTACTGACAGTTTTCATGAAAGGATTCTGCTTCAGGCAACCTGTAAAGAAAAATAATTAATATAAAGTAGAGCATGCTACTGTATCAACCAGGGCACAACCCATTGTTTGTGTACATGCAAGTTACATGAGCATAAGACTACCAGTCAAAAAAAAAAAAAAAAAAAAAAAGACTGAAAATCACAATCATAAGCACCTTCTAATCCACCATTTGCCCAAACTGTTAACTGATCTGAGTAAATGATGTTAAAATTACACAATACCATGCAAAATGTTAAATGCATCAATATGGTGAATTTCAGGCTTTCTTGTGATTAATGTTTAGAATAATTAGTGGGGCCTTGAACACAGATCGATTAATAAATTCGTACTGGTTCACTTTGGACCGTGAATTTGAACTGCCTACTGTAGCATTAGTTTAAGTTACTTATAATGATTTGTCTTTAAAAAGCTTAGTGGAGCTAACACAGCAAGTGTTCGACTTGACTGCACAAACCGAAGCGTGCTTGACATAAAAATACCGTGAAAGCGATTCGGAAGAATTTAGAGTTGTCTGCTCTCGAATTCGCCAGTCTGCACTGCACAGCTTCAAGTCAAACATATCTGCTCCTGCGTGAAGCCTTGGCGCCGAGAGCTGTGGGGGAGTCGTTATTTCCACATTTTAGTAGACAATTTCCTAGTTAAATGTTCAGTTTTCTACAGGTGTTTATCTCTGAGATAAACCAGTTCACTCTCCACACTTACCTTCATTATATTGTGCCTGTAACTTTAATAACCACAAATCTTTCAGAAGTATACATTAAATAAAAGCAAACAGTAAAATGTAATTAATTTAAAACAAAAGATAATTTCTTACCGTGACTGAGAGGTCAGGTTATCCAGGTCAAGTCAGGTGATCAGTGTAGTGAATGATAACAGTTTCTTTAGAATGAGAAGCCAATGTGAGACTCTGAGCTGCACAAGCGTTTTTTTTTGTTTGTTTGTTTGTTTGTTTGTTTTTTAACTGAAGTTGTTATTGTTAATATATACAATTTTGTTTCGATTTTGTTTCACAGTATTTGTACTGGGCATGTGCTCAGATGTGTCTACTTCCTGTCTAAAATATGTTGTAATAATTTACACCATTTATAATGCTGTACTGGTTGACAAAACACGTTCCGTACAAGAAATACTTCTTATTGGTTCTCTTGATTATTGTGGGAGAGCGTATGGGTGCGGGAGAAAAAAGGAACGCCACAACAGGTCAGGTGCAAAGGCTTCACAGCCGCTTTTATTTATTTGTCGCTATTATTATAGTGTCTGTCTGCTTGGTGCCCATGCAGCACGTCTCTGGCGCACTTATTTAAAAAGTGACAGTATTAGTTACTGTCAAAAGTAACTGCATTACAGTAACGCGTTACTGCCCAACACTGTGTATGTATATATATATATATAATAATAGAATAGGAGAAATATCCTATTGTTAATTTTATAAAGTCACACATTTACTCTGTATTTTTCCCAAATGAACTGTCTTACTTTTGCTAATGCAGCAGTATTACATCTTTAGTTATAAAGGATTTGTCGGAACTCAGAGCCCGTCTCTGAGGCGACACATCGAGGGTGGATTTCTTTGCTCAGAGGATTCCCAATAATGCCCAGCCAATTCTAGAAAAAACACAAATATAATAGACACAAACCGCCAATGAAGGATCCTCAGTCCTGGATGAGTAAAAGCAAAACTTCTTTATTTCCATGCACGTTCCAAAGAGCTCAGTAGAAGGTGGGTACTTCACATCAAAATGAACAGCACATCAACAAATGATAGAGCACGCCATAGTGAGGAAGTACACTGACTGTTCGTTTCGCTTGTATTTATACCCTGTAGCCACCGTGTCTTTTCTATTTTTCAAATTCTTTGGCCTTGAGAAATTCCCCTTATGTCTGCCTTCTTGCCGTTCCTTGTCCCTTTGCCTATCCTTGTCAATTCCTTATGTCTGCCTTCTTCTGCCAAGTCCCTTATGTCTCGGATCTTGCCTATCCTTGTCAATTCCTTATCTTTGGCCTTGGTGTTCATTCTTCCAAATAACACCATATTTGGAGTTCCTGTTTTTCCAATTTCCTTATATTCGCCCATAATTTTATACATAAAAAATATGAGTGAGTATAAAGCCCTTATTTCTCTCTGGATTCAACCATACGTTCTTCAGTCTCTCAAGTGTGAACAACCTTTTGCGGCCTATTTTGTCCTCCTGCATTTGCAATGGGTAAGTGTTATGCTTTATTCTTTTATAATGCTGTTTTGCTATTCTACTTTCATTTAATTGAGTTATAGCATTGTTTGTATACTGTGCTTGATTATAATACTTTTAATTAATAGTTGTATGCGCCTAGGTTATATTTTAATTGTGCATTCTGAACTGAATGTTACACTGTGTGTAGAATCTTTTTCTTGCATGAGTGTTATCTTTTGCTTATGCCCGTCGTCACCGTGATTTGACCCTGTCTAATATCTTATCTCTGTTGGTCTCTTTGCTCAGCTCCACCACGTTTGCCTCCCAGAACGACTCAGTTGGGCATTCTTCGCCGACAATTTCGCCAGTTTCAGCTCTCCTTACTTGCCGCTGAGCTTACTCATTTTCTTGAACATCTTTCCAGCCCAAGTGTCCCTGAGGATGCCTTCCTGCCTCCTCGCATTGTGCAGAGCACTTCTACGCGTGACAAGAGCACACAGACTTCTCCTGAGCTCAACAGCCGTCACGGATGCTCCTACTTCCTGACACTACACCACAGTTTTCTCCCTATCCTTCACACTGGCCTGTTGCTTTGCCAAGTCACCGTGCTCCTGTGCCTTCACCTGGCTTCGGGCCAAGCCGCTCTTTCATGTCTCCTGCCCATGCTTCTGTGTCTTCACCCGGCCTTGGGCCTAGCTACTCCTACATGTCTCCTGCAGCTGCTGAAGCCCGTACGCCTTGCTATTTCAATAAAGATGCTTAATCTCCCTCAAGTTTGTTTCCTGTCCTTCTTTGCCTATTCTATACACTCATAACATTCAGTCAGATTCTATCCTACTCACACATGTAAATACCCTATTATTATTATTAATACTTGATGTAACTAAAGGTTTGATTAACATATAGATCAAATAGGTTTTGTCAGACTACTTCTATTATATCTAATAAGTTCTATATTGCTTTATTAAGTTAATTAGGTTAATTTAGTTTGATAATATTAGTTTGATTATAACACACGCTAGATATGGTTGATTAAAATATTTTTCTCGACATTACTCCCCCCTCTGAGACTTTATAGTCTCACATTCCGCTTATAACCACTTATAACCATTTCTCAATCATACATGTCATGTAATACAGCAGTAGAACAAAGTAAAAGTCTTTGACTTCTTTGGCATATGTAGTTTTCTTCTGACCCAGATACTTTGCGTATCGCAAGGGGTCTTGTTGGAGCCCTGGAAGAGGTTACTAGCACTTTACCAGGCACTCGTGTGTTGAAAAGAATAATAAAGCAAAAACAAAAAGTAAAAGAAATAAAAGCAAAATGATTAAGATCGACAATGCAACATTATAAGATCGACAATGCAACATTATAAGATCGACATTACTCCCACCCTCACACTAATGGGTGCGCCAAACCACAACATCGATGAACTAGGAGTGGGCGAAAAACCCTGTAGACAAACATGCCAGGGAAAATTCCCACTCTGCCCGCCAGTGGCGCGACCGTGGAATCACCACCAAGGTCATCCTTAGTCGTGGGTGTACATGCAGTTAAATATGAGACACATAAACAAAATGAAAATTGAAATTAAACAATGTAGTCCGCATAATGTGCGATATCTGTGAATCAGGATAGGGCGACAGTGCCAATCCCGATGTGTTGCTGGTTCCGTTGTCCATAGAACATAGCCTCCTAAGGTAATGGTGTAGTACGTTACAGTAGTGCGTTGCATGACGAAGGTCGAAGCAGGAAACTATGGGTGTTTCGGGCTCTTGTTGAGAAGGAAAGAACCCCAAATGACTCAGCCAGGAGATTGCATAGCGTATTGTGAAGACTCGGGTGACCATCTGGAGTCCACCAGGAAGATTATAGACAGAGTTCTGAATGGAGTCTAACCACGTTCCCTCCGGAGAAAACATGTTAGCATGGCGCAAAATGGCGGTCACTGGTCTACGCTGGTCCTCATCTGTTTCCCAAGCAAACTCATCCTCTGTGGAGGAAAACCGAACCACTCATGGGGTCCATCATGGCACCGGTCACCCAAAGGACAGTCGTCACCGCCTTGGCACCACAAGCAATGTGTCTGATGGTCATAGGTTAGGCTGCACACGCCTCACAGGGACCCCTGAATGTGTCAAGGCGAAGCGATATCCCTCATAACATGTTTCTGCGAATGCACACACACCAGGAAACAGTCGCAGATTCGGCTGTAGCCACCTGGGTTCACCAGCGCCATGTTCCTGCACACAACATGAAGAACTCACAACAACAACATGGTTCATACAACATAATTTGGACAAGCAACGACTTAAAGCATTTGCCATGAAAGTGGGAAATATAGAAGTAAACCTCCACGGGTATGTTATTAGTATCAAGATCAGTAATCAGGCACAGATAGATAGATGGCTAGACAGATATACATCTGTATACATAATACAAAGGATATTAGTAAAAGGATATGTTTGGTGTGCAGCACTACGTGAGTGCATCCAGTTGGCACCATAATCAACAGCAGCTGAACCCAAAAACATATAGCTGGACAAAGATGAGTGGTGTCATAGGTGCTTTGTCACATGCCTCTAACCCTACTGTCGGCATAACACGAGGTGGACGCCGAGATCTTCTGTCACATACAATGCATGTAGAGTGGGGCACTGCTGCACGCCCTGAATTTACCAACCATTGTCTGTACAGGTTAAGGTTTGGCTGAATGTTTGTAGTTTCAGCATATTGCTTTACTGATGTTACATTGATTCTTTCCGCACATCTGAAACAGGTCGGGCTTTTGGTTAGAGGATAGTTGGGGTTCTTGTATCTAAAACTAAATTGTATTCTAGGTAAGTTCATCCCTTCCTGCCAGTTAGGGACATATACTAGACTTTTATACAAAACATCCCCATACGCTAGAGATTCTACTGAGGTTCTTTCAAACCTGCCATGTGGGATCCCTACTTGGGGAAAACCAAATACCATAAAAGCGTAATATCAACACAACTGCGGGTGCCTAATATGCGAGGTATAACTCTGTGGGGTACTCCTGTGACCACTATAATGTCTGTTTCTTTATCCGTGTCAGTCATTCGAGCCTCAAGTCTCATCTCGTATTCAGGAGTGTTTTTTATCTCTGTAGAGTTGCAGGGATGAAAAAGGGATATAGTATATGTTATAAACATATGTTGTGCAGTTACTGGAAAGGATGGTAGGACCTTGGTGTTATTTAAAAACGCCCAATGCACACCGGAACTGTTCTGCAAGCACGTTTCTGGCCATATGTACCAAACCTTTGCAGCCTGTTCTGAAGTGAGACTAGTTTTAGCAAGGTGACCTAGAGACCCTAGTGGTTTAGACCTTTTGTATCTATTTGTGGACATTGTGCGGGTTGGGAATAGTTATTTAGGGAAATGTTGGACAAAGGGACTGATATATCTGCTGGACGATGTAAATTACGGTTAATGAAAATGTAAGGGCAAATGAACCATACTGCTAAAGCCATAACGAGTACTGCCCAGTGTCTGTTGGTGAGAGTCCGTTTGGACTTTAGGAATTTTTCATCATGGTTCCACAGGTAGATCGATATCTAAGTCTACTAGATCTTGTAGATTAAGAGTGTCAAACTGTTCAGGTGGAGTGACAGTGTTTTCTTCGTTGCCTAGTAGTCTCTGCACAGTCTCTTCTAGTTTGTCAGAGTCTAGTGTGTCATGTGGTGGTCGTGAATCAACCTGATACGAACAACCTGGCCTCGGTTCTCCTTCAACTGGCCGTGGTTGTGTGGTTTTGCACGTGTCCTGTATGCTGGTCCTCTGTCCTGTGCTGGGCCTGCGCCGTCGTCGTCGTCTTCTGAGTCGTCAGAGTGGGCGCAGCGTGCCAACTCAGCCCGAGATTTCCTCCACTCTGGTCCTTTCACCGCAGCTCTGCAACAATGGTTAAGATGATACCAGTATTCCTTACCTTCAACCTTGACTGCGGTAGGAGTTGCTAGTACCACCTTGAATGGGCCTTCACGGCGTGGCTCACTCCAGTGTTTCCTTTTGAACACTTTGATATACACGTAGTCACCTGGTTGCACCTGCTGTAGTGGCTCATCAACCTGTGCCCGTGTGTGGCTTCACGGACCTGTAAATATAAAGTTCTGTGTATTTGCGTCAGATGTTTGCAATAACTAGACATGTCTGCTTCAAGTTGTTCAAGTGAGGAGCCTGTGTAAGGTCCTTGTGTAAAAGCAACTGGCATGGGTCGTCCTGTCAGCAACTCATGTGGTTTCAGGTGTGTGTTGCGATTTGTTTGAGAGCGCATTTTCATCAATGCCAGTGGAGAGCCTGTACCCAATTCAGATCTGTGCTAGCACAAATTTTTGCTATTTTCTCCTTCAACACTCCATTTGCTCTCTCAACCATTCCTTGTGACTGTGGATGGTAAACACACCCCATTCTTTGCTTGATACACAAAGCTTCTGCAAATGCTTTGATCACATTATTTACAAAATGTGGTCCATTGTCAGAGCTCAGCTTGTCAGGTATCCCAAACCTTGGAATCACTTCCCTGATCAAAAACTTAGCTACAGTCTTTGCGTCATTCTTGGCAGTAGCTGTTGCCTCTACCCATCTGCTAAAACGATCTATTACTACCAAGATGTATATTTTCCCTTCCTTCCTATCTGCCATGTCCACAAAGTCCATCATCAAATGTCGAAATGGTCCCCTTGGTTCAGGAATGTGGCTGATTGGTGCTGTGAAATGTTTCCTGACATTTCGTGCTGCACATAGCTCACAGGACCTCAGGAATTTGTCCACCATACTGGCCAGATATGGCGACCACCAATTCCTTCGGATTGTGTCTATGGTCTCCCAAAGATTACAGTGATCTACCCCATGTGCTTCAGTAATGAGCTTGGTAAAGAGCTAATGGTGCTACCCACACTCCATCAATACTTCTCCATAACCCTGTGTTGGGGTCTTGTACTGCCCTCGTTTTTCCATCTCTTTCTCCTCTCCACTTGCTACATCCTGATATTCCCCAAGATCTTCCTCTGTTACCTGCCCTCGCACTTCCTCATGTTCTTCATCTTGTACCATCATCACTTTCACACAGTCTTTTTCTACTGCTGCACTTTTAGCTGCCTCATCTGCTGCCGCATTACCTCTACTGACCATATCTCCATCAGATTTGTGGGCTTTACACTTCACAATGGCTAATGCCTTTGGAAGCATCATTGCTTTGAGCAAATCCGAAATTGCAGGACCATGTAAAATGGATGATCCATCAGCTCTCTGGAAACCCCTTTGTTCCCAGATGGGTCCAAATGTGTGACATACCCCATGTGCATATGTTGAATCAGTGTAAATAGTACACCTTCCTCCTGCTCCCAGCCTACATGCTGCTGTTAACGCTTTTATTTCTGCCAATTGGGCAGAACAAGGTTGTGGTACACTTACACTAGCTAGTACTCAAACGAGTCATCTTCCTCATTGTGCATGACCACAGCATATCCTGCTTTATTGCCATCATTCGCACGATAGCAAGAACCGCCCACAGACAAAACAATTTGGGCATTTTGCAATGGTTGGTTCTCTAGGTCATCTCTAGCTTTTAGAAATTTCTCTGCTTCTGTAGTGCACTCATGGGGAATTCCTCATCTGATAAGACCACTGATCAGCTGGATTGATTGTGAGGCACCTCTCAATTGTTAGTTCTGGTGCAGACAGGATGACATCATACCCTGTCTTTCGTGCATTCGTGATCACAAACTTTTGACTTGTCAGCAGAGCATGTAATGCATGAGAAGTGTACAGGGTCACTGGATGACCCATCGTGATTGTTGATGCTTTTCGATAGGCAAATGCTGCGGCTGCCAATCCTCTGTAACAAGGTGGCATGCCTTTTTCCACATTGTCAAGAGCCGTACTATAGTATGCAATTGGCTTCTTTCCCATGCTCTGTTGCTGTTGTGCTAAAATGGCTGATGCAAAACCTCGTCTCTCTGACACATAGAGGTGAAATGGTTTTGTGTAGTCTGGACAAGCTAGTGCTGGGGCAGATTTTAGATCACTTTTGATTGTTTCAAAAGCCTTTTTTCCTTCCTCTGTCCAGACCACACGTGCGCTAGATTTTGTCTGATCAGCTGCTTTCATCATGTCTCTGAGAGGTTGTGCTTTCAACGCAAAGTCACAAATCCACGGTCTGCTAAAACCTGCTAAACCCAGGAATGACAACATATGTTGCACTGTTTGAGGTTGTGGTGTTTTCTGAATTGCCTCTACATGAGAGGCGAGATTTTGCGTGTAGTGCCTTCGAGCACTCTACCCAAATATTCTACCTTTTGTTGGCAGAATTGCAATTTTTCCTTACTGACCTTGTGTCCATTATGAGCTAGGGTTTCCAGGACCTTTAACGAGTCCTTCATGCACTGTTCTTTAGTTTGACTACAAATCAGTAGGTCATCCACATTTTGAAGCAAACTGCTTTGAATGTCTAGATCTGCCAGATCTCGTGCTAACACCTGGTTAAAATTGATGGACTTTCACAATACCCTTGTGGCAGACGCGTGTAGGTGTATTGTTTTCCCCCGTATGTGAATGCAAACAGAAACTGAGACTCAGGATGCAGAGGTACACTAAAAAATGCTGAGCATAAATCAATCACCGTGTAACATTTAGTCCCTTCAGGGATGTTTGTTAACAGTGTGTGTGGATCGGGTACTACAGGATTTTCTGCTACCACCACACGATTTATTGGTCTTAAATCATGGACCAATCTCCACTTGTCTGAATTTGGTTTTCTGACCGGAAAAATGGGGTGTTGCAAGGGCTGTTTGTTGGAATTAACACTCCTGCTTCAACTAGTCCTTCAATGGTTGGTCTTATCCTTCTATCGCTTGTTGCGACAATTGGTATTGCTTCTGGTAAGGTAACTGCACATTGGGTTTTAATTGAATTTTCTCCAACCCTGATGACTTAACTAACCCTACATCTGTCTGATGTTTAGTCCATAGCTTTTCCGGAATTTGTTTCAGTACCTGTTCTTCTTCTAGTTCAGCCTGTTCTTCCTTCTGTTGCCATTGTCCTACCTGTCCTACTTGTGTTCTCACTTGCATCTGTCTGTTGATCAAAATAGTGTGAGCTACCACACTGTCTTCAGCTGTTAGTTTTATTCTGAGATATTTCCTGTCTAATGTCATGCTCATATTTTCTACCACTGGTATCCATTCAGTTATCTGGCTTGCTTCTCTGACCATTGGCCCTAAGTCTTTTGATTTAAAATTTTGCCCGATCATTAGGGAGACATGTGGAACAGAGTTCTCGACTGAATACCACTGTGCAATGTGGTCTGGTAGTTGTACTGTTGCAGCTATCCCTTGGGGACCAAGGATCATGTTCTCTGCTTTGAGACTGTACTGGTTCCTTCTACATGTTCTCCCACAAAGTCTCATATTCTTCATCTTGTCCCCTCATCGTACCTTATTGTGCAATGCCATGGTTTTCTGGTTTCTTCACAGTCTGGACGCATGTTTGTAAACCATATTTTCCAGTGGTCATATAGCTTGTGAATTTCTGAGGATGTCCCGTCGAGTTCCAGCCAATAGACTTTATCCAGTGTTTGTTGTTCTATTTTTCTTTCTACCATCACACACTGTTGAGCTAGGATTTCAGGAAGTTCGACCCACACTCCTGTAGGTCCACAGAAGATTTTTGCTCCTAGCTTACACAGTACATCTCTGCCTAATAGATTTGTTGGGGTATTGGGGAATACAACAATGGTGCTTGTATTGTGATTCCTTCTACTGTTATGTCTTGTGGCTCTGTGAAATGCAAAGTTTGAGTTTTACCCGAGAAGCCTACTGTCTTTACTGCTTTGCGTGAGAGGGGGAGCTTAGAGCCTTCTTTTCCAATGCTTGTAAATGTTGCTCCTGTGTCAATCAAAACGATGTCTGAGCTGGTTATTCACATCCACCATTATGGTTGGTTCTTGTGCAGGGTACAGTGAGGTGGGGCACTGTACCAGCTCCCCCTCTGGCTTCTCTGGGCATCTTCACATGTTACCTTGAGGTGGTCCCGGAGTTTGTTGATTCTGCTGATTCTGGCCCATCCATGGTCCTGCCCAATTTCCGGGGTCTTGCCAGCTTTGATTTTGTTGCTGGTTTCCTTGCTGTTGTCTTATTGGATAGGGGCAGTTTCTCATCATGTGATTGGGATCTTGACAGTTCCAGCATCTTCCTCCTCTCGGTGGTTGATAATTTCTTGGTTGAAACATTCCTCCTCTTCCTCTGCCTCTTCCTTGCCCCCACCCTCTGTTTTGTGGTGGATATTGTTGATACATTGGATAGGTCATTATTGGTTGTCCCACAGGCATTAGTTGCTGATTTCCTTGATCTGATATGGTTTGACTAGCTGGATCCTGCTGTGCATTTGTTGGTATCATCATGACTGCTGCTTGTTTAGCTGAACTTTTCTCTTCTTTGCTTTCTCTTGATTTTCTTGTTTGCTCCGTGCTATCTCTCCGAGCTGTGCTTTGTGCAGCAATGTTATTAAATCTTCTGCTGCTTGTTTACTTGCTTCCTTCTTTTCCTGTGCATTTCCACAGCATGTGTGATATTTGCCTGGAAAGCTGCCCAGGGCAGTGCATTAAGTCCCACAACTGATTCAAGCTGTTCTTGTACTTCACTTGGAAGCGCCCTCTTCAAAATTATTTTGAATAATGTGAGGTTAGCCGTTGTCTCATCCCATGCTGACCCCATCTCTTCAGCCCATGCTTTCTGTAACTTAAGAATGAAGGCCGCAGCTCCTTCTTTTTCGTCCATTTTCAGGTTTTCCACCTTGGTTAGATCAGATTGAGTTGGGTATGCAGATCAAGTGCATTCCATACGTCATTTCTTTTCACTCCAAATGTCCAGCGATCATAATCTTTCTTGTACTTTAGGGGTGCTTTCACACCTTTCTTGCCTCTGTTTTTTGCTTTTTCTGGCGATGTCTTTGATTCTGGTCATGCTCAGGTGGTTCTAGTTCCTCTCGCTTTCTTTCCCATTCTTCAGGTGGGATATCTAAGTCATAATCATGTTCATAATCATATCTCCCTTCATTGCCGCTTTCTTCATTATCTCCCTCTTCTCCTTCAAGATTCTGAAATAACACTGTTTGTTTGTCTTGCTCTTCCTTTGTTCATTTTGTTGTCTGAAGCTAGTAATTCCATCCTCCCTTCAATGCGTCCTCCTGTTATGTCTAGTTGTATGTCGTGATACTCTCTTTCCTAGTACTGGGTAGAAGCTAATCACCTTTGGCTTCTTTACTTCAGCATATGGTGGTGGTTTCTTCTGTTCCTCAAACTCCTCCAATGGTGGGGCTGAGGCCTTTTCTGACCCTTTTCCTCCTTACTTCCTGTTCCTTCTCTGTCTTTTCTTTGTGCACTTTTAACATCTCCCCTCATGCTCAAACCATTCAATGATGTCTAATTTCCGTTTTGTCTTTTCCTTCTTCTCTTTTTATTTCTCCCAATTTCTTATTCTGGTCTTCATTACATCACACTTTTCTTTGTTAAATGTTCCCTCTTCTGGCCATTGCAAATCCCCAGTTGTCAGGTTTTTCCATTTTTTCATGTATTTTTTGATCTCTTTTTCAGCCCCTTTATGCCTTATAATTATCACATCCACAGGTGTGATTGGGGATTCCTCCTTGCTCATGATGCACCCTGTCTCGCTCTGTGTGCTTCTCACGGTGGCCTGGGTTTCTATTTTGAGCAGACCACTTTAGATGGACGTTTATCCGTCTCACTGTCTTACAAGGTCGTGTTGGATTCTTTCGGCTTTGTCCACTTAACGAGTTGATTTTATCGATTAGAATCGAGGTGGCTACACCTCTTTCCCACAAAACCTCTTTAGGTTCTACTACAACAGTTGCCGTCAGTCCTGAGCAATAATTAGATTGTTCAGGTACTTCTGCATTTAATTCTATCAATGGTTCCTCGTCTTCGTTGTGTGGGTCTGCTATGAAATCAAACAGGTGTATCACGGCTTTACTAGGTTTAGGGCTTTCACTAGGGTGCGCAATACTGGGCTTAACAGTTGAGGTTTCCAGACGCTTTTATTTTTCATACCAGTTTTCCTCTGGGAATATCTGGTGTAACACCTCTATGCCATGTAATCGTGTAATAGCCCACAATTTGTCTTGTATCTACTTCTCTGTCTGCCTCCTCTCTATACCGTTTCTATCTTTATATGTTCTTTCGTCCCAAAATGAGTTCTAAGTCCGTTCGTCTCTATCTCTATGTCTATCAAATCCATACATTTATCTTGCTATATTTTCTCTATTTGATTTATTCGTTTATTCGCACTGTGTATGTCCGAGTGTATGCATGTATGTGTGTGTGTCAGCGAGCGAACACTATGTGTGTGCTATACTCCGTGCGCCTATGCGCATGCGCACCCCCCTTCGTGCGCTCCGTGTCTATACGCGCGTGCCCGCGCCCCTCCTTTCTGCTCCGTCCTCGTCCACGCGCAGCTCTCCTGTGCTTCTAATGTGTGCGCGTATATACCATGCTATTTTATCAATAGTACAGATATGCAAATAATATGAGTATACTCACAAACTCAGCATCATCCCAAGCAGCGTAAGCAAACAGCAAGCAACAATACAAACACAGGCATACATATAAATTCACAGACAAAACATCAACATACAGAAAACACCACTATAAATCCGGTTTTTTACAAAAACACGCTTTTCACGAACAATATGACAACAACACTTACACAACTGCAGTTACAACGTTTCTCTTTTTACCGTACATGTACACATGGCCATCACTTCATCTCAATAATCTCAATATCCTCGGGTCCCACCCGTACTCGTAACGGTGACTCTCCGAGCCCTTTACTCTTATACTGACAACTCACGACCTTTTAAATGTACCCTTTCCACCCCAGGTTACGAATCTGGATCCCTAGTAAAGACCTATGGTATCTTTCCTGTTTTAGACCATATGAGAAGTGTTGTCTTCTCACATCGGGACTTGCACCGAATCACCAAGACTTCACTTTTGGGTTTACACGATTTCGGTCTGCTTAGTCTGCAACCTAATTAGACCATATGGAAAGTCCGACAGACTAAGGTACAAACAATTAGCCGTAGTTTCACGTGGGTCCCACCCTGCGTCTCTATACGCAGTGACTCTCCACCTCACAACTTTATTCACGTGGGTCCCACCCTGCGTCTCTATACGCAGTGACTCTCCACCTCACAACTTATGTCTTTACTTTTGCTTATACTCATCCAACACTAATTTTCCACCCGATAGTTCTTTGGCCCTAGGCCAGCAGTCTATACCCTCCCCGGGGCCGACAACCTCATAGGCATACAGTTACTAATCACAGACTTTGAGTATAACAGGTGTCTGCTTACCTTTTTTCTCTGAATTTTTGTTTCCAGCGGCTGTAGCCCACAGGATGCTCGGTCCCCTGTTCAGGTTTTCGACCTTTGTGCTGACCTTCAGGGCCCCACGTTGGGCGCCAATAAATATGTCGGAACTCAGAGCCCGTCTCTGAGGCGACACATCGAGGGTGGATTTCTTTGCTCAGAGGATTCCCAATAATGCCCAGCCAATTCTAGAAAAAACACAAATATAATAGACACAAACCGCCAATGAAGGATCCTCAGTCCTGGATGAGTAAAAGCAAAACTTCTTTATTTCCATGCACGTTCCAAAGAGCTCAGTAGAAGGTGGGTACTTCACATCAAAATGAACAGCACATCAACAAATGATAGAGCACGCCATAGTGAGGAAGTACACTGACTGTTCGTTTCGCGCTTGTATTTATACCCTGTAGCCACCGTGTCTTTTCTATTTTTTCAAATTCTTTGGCCTTGAGAAATTCCCCTTATGTCTGCCTTCTTGCCGTTCCTTGTCCCCTTTTGCCTATCCTTGTCAATTCCCCTTATGTCTGCCTTCTTCTGCCAAGTCCCTTATGTCTCGGATCTTGCCTATCCTTGTCAATTCCCTTATCTTTGGCCTTGGTGTTCATTCTTCCAAATAACACCATATTTGGAGTTCCTGTTTTTCCAATTTCCTTATATTCGGCCCATAATTTTATACATAAAAAAAATATGAGTGAGTATAAAGCCCTTATTTCTCTCTGGATTCAACCATACGTTCTTCAGTCTCTCAAGTGTGAACAACCTTTTGGCCTATTTTGTCCTCCTGCATTTGCAATGGGTAAGTGTTATGCTTTATTCTTTTATAATGCTGTTTTGCTATTCTACTTTCATTTAATTGAGTTATAGCATTGTTTGTATACTGTGCTTGATTATAATACTTTTAATTAATAGTTGTATGCGCCTAGGTTATATTTTAATTGTGCATTCTGAACTGAATGTTACACTGTGTGTAGAATCTTTTTTCTTGCATGAGTGTTATCTTTTGCTTATGCCCGTCGTCACCGTGATTTGACCCTGTCTAATATCTTATCTCTGTTGGTCTCTTTGCTCAGCTCCACCACGTTTGCCTCCCAGAACGACTCAGTTGGGCATTCTTCGCCGACAATTTCGCCAGTTTCAGCTCTCCTTACTTGCCGCTGAGCTTACTCATTTTCTTGAACATCTTTCCAGCCCAAGTGTCCCTGAGGATGCCTTCCTGCCTCCTCGCATTGTGCAGAGCACTTCTACGCGTGACAAGAGCACACAGACTTCTCCTGAGCTCAACAGCCGTCACGGATGCTCCTACTTCCCTGACACTACACCACAGTTTTCTCCCTATCCTTCACACTGGCCTGTTGCTTTGCCAAGTCACCGTGCTCCTGTGCCTTCACCTGGCTTCGGGCCAAGCCGCTCTTTCATGTCTCCTGCCCATGCTTCTGTGTCTTCACCCGGCCTTGGGCCTAGCTACTCCTACATGTCTCCTGTAGCTGCTGAAGCCCGTACGCCTTGCTATTTCAATAAAGATGCTTAATCTCCCTCAAGTTTGTTTCCTGTCCTTCTTTGCCTATTCTATACACTCATAACATTCAGTCAGATTCTATCCTACTCACACATGTAAATACCCAATTATTATTATTAATACTTGATGTAACTAAAGGTTTGATTAACATATAGATCAAATAGGTTTTGTCAGACTACTTCTATTATATCTAATAAGTTCTATATTGCTTTATTAAGTTAATTAGGTTAATTTAGTTTGATAATATTAGTTTGATTATAACACACGCTAGATATGGTTGATTAAAATATTTTTCTCGACAGATTTATATTCTTTGTAAGCAACCATTGCGTGCACACTAATTCTGTGTTACTGATATGATGTGGATTAACACTCACTCATAACAGGTGTTTTAGAACCGACATACCAACAGTACACAAGTTTGGGGTTAATTAGCCGAGAGTTCAGGGTAAATGTGACTGTAAATGCATCTTGCTTTCTGTAATTCACCCTGCTCTTATTTAAAGTTGTACTGCATCATTTATAAACTTAAAATTCACTCCCTAAAATTTCATAGAATTCAGTTTATTAATGTGCAGTATTATTAGCCCTGCCATTCACGTGCAATGCTTGAATGGCAGGGCTAATAGTAACCTCCCCGTTACCATAGCAACGATCCAAACAGAAGAGGCTTTTAACAGCGTGTGAAGCTCCAACCATCTAAAAAATACAGGAACGATAGATAGAATTTAGGGTTGTTTTTTTACTTATTATTTTTTTCTTATTGCAGCTTTTCAGTGTTCGCTCCACACTCCAGATCAGTAGGTGGCGGTAATGCACCTTTTCGTTGGTCTGCCAAACCACCATAAAACACCACCACAACAACAACAACAACCATCATCATACACACTATAAACATCATGAACTATGAACAGTATGAACAACTATTGCTAACTTTTACGCTATTTATTTGCTTTTATTATCTCGAGGTTCTGTGGATGAAAGCATGTTTGCCCAATTACATTTATATTCCTTATGATCCCAGAAATATTATCATAATTTTATTTATGGCAATTTTGACTTTATTGAAACATATTCTGATTACATTTGTCGATTGTCTGGTTGCATTTCTCGAATTTCTGACTTCATCCCTCGAAGACATGGAGTCATTTCTCGCTATTCTGACTTTAGTTTTCACAATTCCGGAGTCCCTTCTCACAAATCTGACTACATTTCTCGAAATTCTGACTTCACTTCTCGCAGTCCTGATTTTTTTTCTCATATTTCCAAAGCCATTTCTCGTAATTCAGACTTTTTTCACGCAACTCGGACTTTACCTGCGAATCAGATTTACTTTCATCTTATTCTGAGTTATTTTTGAACAACAAGTGGTATCTGGAGCAATCAGTTCTGCTCCTGCTATAATGTTACGATGCTTCATGTGTACATGGCAGACAGGAGATTAGGCTACAAAGGCTGCGTCTGCTCTGTCCAGCTACTGTATTTTATTATTTACAATTGTGTGCCTCGGTGAAACTTCAAAACGTGCAAAGATAATAATCTTGTAAACACAAACCAGGTTTGAAATGAAAAGGGCCAATAAAACATGACCATCACATCATCAGGTGTGATACAGGCCTGTCTAACGTTAATGTCTCCCCGTTTTACTGCATTTAAAATGTAGCAAGGTAAAACATGAAATCAAACTATTCAGCAGATTGTGATTGTGTAACGTAATGTGAAATGAATGTGTATGGTATCAGAGTGAACAAGAACTGATTGTTGTGACTTTTCAATATTAGTACAACTACATACTGCATCACTGTATACACACAGCTTGTGTATTTACTGGACTCTTGTTAATGTACTATTACAGGATGGACGACCTTTTCAGCTTCCTGAGGGAGAGAAATGTTCCTGAGTCCACCATAAATAAAATGATTTATGATAAGGTAATCAGCATTCATGAATGCAGTGCAGATTATTCACACTTTTGTACACTGAACAAAAAGAGGAATATGAGAGTATAACAGTTGATGGATACTGATAAGTGAGCACTAGTTTTACACTACACTACTTATGGGCAATGCCATCTGAAACCAAGCAGGTTATAAAGCAGGTGTGGGAGAATCAGTCAGTTTTACTTTTATACTTATGGATAAATATGAAGTTTGTGTCCTTAATTCCTTGTATTTTATCATATAAAATGGTATCTTCAATGGTATGAAATCATATGTGGGCATATTTGTTTATCTTTAGCATTATAGGTTACCATTTTGAAAGTACTATGGTAAAATTTTAGGTGTTTAACAGTACACTGTACCCAAGTCTTGTTTTATGTATTTTTTTATTTTTATCTTGTTTTTATACCAGTGTTTTGCAGTAATGACAGATGAGGAACTGAGGAACTGTTTGCCTTCTCATAGAGTGACCGGTTGGCAGCAATGGGGTTTTGCAGGAAGAATGCAAGATATGCCAAGCTCTAGGGCAAAAGTGTAACGCTTACAGAGCTCGGACATACACTTCATACGGCTCCTCGTCTTGTTGTATGGTGAAGTCGGTTCCAATGAGCTGCAGTCCGCACGCAATTGCATGGTGTTAGATTATGGAATAATTCTCCAACCTTCCCCTCCACAGAACTTTCTTCCTCTCAATCACTGTCCAATTCTTGTGTGCTTTTTCACATTACCTAGTTTGTAGAATATAAACAAATAGAACATGCACGCATCTGAAAAATAAAATACTCTTTTCCACACTTTTCACAGACACTTTCATGTAAATTATGTTTATTATATGTTATTATATGTAAGTAAATGAATAGTCCATAGTGTACAAAAGGTTGAAGACCCCTGCTCTCCACACATCTGGGTTCCCAGGATAAATGTACATAAAAAACAAACCAACAACCTGAAGTTGCACATTCACTCAGGTTTGTTGATGGTGGTCTGCCAGGCCATCTCTTATCCCAGAGATTGCTCATGTCTATGTTACCTTCTGGCTCTCAGTGTTAGTTATGCTGTCATAGCGAGTCTTGCCAGAGTCTCCAACTGCACAGTGTCCACAACTTTTATACAACAATAAAGAGATTTAATAATCCATATCTTTCTCTCCCTGTCACCCTTCTGCTCTCTCTCTCTCTCTCTATCACACTCTCTTCTGTCTCCCATCTGCTCTCGCTCTCTCTCTCTCTCTCTCCTCTCGCTCACTGTTACCCTTCTGCTCTCTTGCTTTCTCTCTGTCCATGTCACAGTTCTGCTCTCTATCTCTCTCTTTCTCTCCCTGTCACCCCTCCTCCTGAGGGTAACCACTGTTCCTGCCCCGCTTCTCTCCTCTGATCTGCCTCTGGATGGCGTTCTCTTCGATTGGAGGCCACACTGTGCGGCTGGGGATGGTTACACATCAATGGCCTGGGAATCCATGAAATTACAGAGTAACACAGGAGCTTTGAGGATGAATTTGTACCCTACGTAATGTCAGCAGTCTGCTACACTGACTCAGGACCACAGGTTGGATTTGTTTACCATCACAGCACACATCATATAGTTGTAATTAGAGGTGGGTAGAGTAGCCAAAATTTGTACTCAAGTAAAAGTACTGTTACTTCAAAATAATATGACTCAAGTAAAAGTAAAAAGTAGACATCCAAATAATTACTTGAATAAGAGTAAAAAAGTACTTGGTGAAAAAACTACTCAAGTACTGAGTAACTGTTGAGTAACGTCTGATTTATTTTTTAACACAAGACAACAGTCAGACAGACAAAAATACAAAATAATTTTAAGGCAAATTATGGCATATCCAATCCATAAAATAAATTAAAATGAATTAATTAAAAAAATAAAAAATAGCTTAAATTAAAATAATTCAGGTAAATTCAAGTACTTAAATAAAATAATAAATTAAAAAATAAATACGCACAAGTAACACAAATTTCCAAACCTTTATTCTTTTTTACCAGGCAGAACTAGAACGAGGCAGCCCATGAGCCCATCTCAAACTGTGTGTGTGTGTGTGTGTGTCTCCAGTGACAGAACAACAGAAGGAAACACACACATTTCATAGCAGGGATGCTGAACAGAAAACTGCACACCAGAAGGAAGCAGTCAACGTAAAACGTGTGTGCGCGTGTGTGAAAACATGCAGAAAAAATTATTTCACCAAAAAAATCACTCAGTGATGTCACTATTAAACTTCAACAGTAGCTGGCTCTCAAGGTTCTTGTTGTGAAGCTGTGATCGTTTAGCAGTGAACAGGAGTCCTGCATGACTGAAAAGTCTTTCACAGGCTGCAGATGCAGGAAGACCTGTGTTGACTTTGAGTGACAGATTCTTGATGTGAGGAAAGATGTGGGGTAGATCAATACCTGCAGGGGAAGGACATGAAAGGTACCTCTCCAGCTCTCCTACTTGTGATTTTCCCAACTCGTTTTCCTCCTCGTTTGTGTCTGCATTGCCGACGATTGATTCTGACAGGTTTGTGTTGCTAACTAACCCGTCCCGCCGCTGAGATTGAGTATGGTAACGTGACAAAACTACATTTGATTGGTGAAACACAGTCACGTGGTAGCGCCTTAGCGGAAGTTTCTCTCTCTGTCAAAATAAAACATTAAAATTGATGCGGAGAATACCAAAGAGGTAAAAAGAGAAGTAACGAGCTCATTGTAGCGGAGTAAGAGTACATTTTCTTCTTCACAAATCTACTCAAGTAAAAGTTCTTCCTTATGAAATCTCAGGGAGTTTTTCTTTTGCCACAGTCACCATCGGCTCATTTATTAGGGGCAAACTTATAAATCTAAAGAAAAATCTTATTCATTTCTTAACAACCACATTTTCTGTGTGAGGCTGTTTTTAGACAATGTCCATTATTAAAAGTGCTCTGTGTAGTAGTGAATTGCTCGTGTGATCAGAGGAACACACTGAAAAGGAATCACTTTGTGTTTATTTACAGTGCACAGGAGTGGTGGGGGAGTGGGAAAAGAGAAGTTGTGAATGCGAGTATTTCTTAGTCCATTGATCGGCATTGTTGGGAGTTTGGAGGCGTGTCAGGGTAGCGTTGCTTCTTTTCCGAGTTGCTCGAAACCACGGCCGGGCCAAGGAAAGCTGAGACCCCGTCCTGTCTGTATGGGTGGGTCCCCAGTGTCCTTGGCACGTAATGACCTCTAGAGGGTCGAGGAAGCAGGATAGGCACCGGCATGGTCACTGCTTCCTGTAATAAAAGGGAGAGAGAATCCGTGAGTTAGTCGGGAGCCAGACATTCTCCAACCTGCTTTCCTTTGTGGCTCCTTTTATACTCTTCAGTCGCCTCGAGGAGGGTGAAGATTTGCCGCTCTTCTTATTAGGTCTCAGCCGTGCCTTGTTGCTGTCGTGTTCGGAGCGGTTGCCTGTTGTTGTGTGCGGGACGTGAGGCCGACGTCACAGTGTGTATGTGTGTGTGTGCGAATAAGTGTCTTTGTGTGTGTGTGTGTGTGTGTGTGTGTGAGAGAGTACCTGTGTGTGTCTGTGGGAGTGAGTGTGCGCATGTGTGTGTAAGTGTATGTGAGAGTGAATGCACACTTGTACACACTCACTCTCACAGACACTCAGTGTGTACAAGTGTGCATGTGTGTGTCAGTGTGTGTGTCATTATACAGTGTGTGTGTGTTTGTGTGTGTGTGTGTACCAGTGAGAGTCTGTATGTTTGTGTGTGTGAGAGAGTGTGTCCATGTGTGAGTGTATGTGTTTGTGAGTGTCTTTGAGAGTGAGTGTGTGTGATTGAGTGTGTGTTTGTGTGTATTACCAGTGTGTGACTGTGTGAGTAATTGAGTGTCTGTGTATGTGAGATTGAGTGTGTCTTTGAGATTGAGTGTGTATGTGTGTAAGTGTTTGTGCGTATTACCTTTTTTATCCTGCTTCAAAGTTGATATATAAACAAATTTTATAAAATTTGACATTATAATGAGTGTGTGAGTTTGTGTGTGTGTCAGTAGGTGTGTGTGTGTGTGTGTGTGTGTGTGTGTAAGTGTTACTGTGTATTACTAGTGTGTGACTGTGTGTGCGTGTGCGTGTTTGAGTGTCTGTGTGTGTATGTGAGATTGAGTGTGTCTTTGAGAGTAGGTGTGTGTATGTGTGATTGAGTGTGTACGTGTTTGTGTGTATTACCTCTGAGTGCCTGCCTCAATTCTGAAATTAAAAAATAATAATAAATTTAAAAAATAAGTTAAAATTATTATATTTATGCCTTATATGGCATGTGTGTGTGTCTGTGTCTATATGTGTCAATCTTTGAGTGTGAGCGTGTGTGTGTAAGTGTTTGTGTGTATGTGTGTTTGAGTGTAAGTGTTTGTATGTATTTAGTCAATTTCTCTCTAAACACTGAAATAAAAACATTTTAAAATTGTATTAAATTTTATTAAGTTACTATTGTAATTATATATATATATATATATATATATATATATATATATATATATATATATATATATATGTGTGTGTGTGTGTGTGTGTGTGTGTGTGTGTGTGTGTGTGAGATTAAGTGTGTCTTTAAAAGTTAGAATAAGTTTGTATGTATGTGTGTTTGATTATGAAAGAGTTTGTGTGTATTACCATCGTTTTCCCTCCTCAACACTGAAATGAAAACACAATAAAATGTTAAAGTTTTAAAATAAGTTAAAACTATTATATGTCATTGTAAAGTGTGTGTCTTTGAGACTGAGTGTGTGTATAGGTGATTGAGTGTGTAAGTGTTTGTGTTTATTACCTTTGACTACCTGAGTCACTTCTGAAATTAAAACACAATAAATGTGAACAAATTTAAAAAGAAGTTCAAATTATTATATCTACTGTCATTATATGTGTGTCTGTGTGTGTGTGTGTGTGTGTGTGTGTGTGTGTGTGTGTATGTGTGTGTGTATGTGTATCAGTGAGTGTTTGTATGTATCAGTGAGTGTCTGTGTGTGAGTGTGTGCGTGTGTGTATATTACCAGTGTGTGTCTGTGTGTGTCAGCAGGTGTGTGTGTGTGTGTTTGAGTGTGTAAGTGTTTGTGTGTATTACCATCGTCTACCCTCCTCCTCAACTCTAAAATAAAAACACAATAAAAAGTTTTAATTATTATATCTACTTTCATTATAATGTGTGTGTGTGTGTGTCTTTGAGACTGACTGTGTGTATCTGTGTTTGAGTGCGTCCGTGTTTGCATGTATTACCCCGGGTGTATTATTGGGTGTATTAACTCTGTGTGTGTCAGTAGGTGTGTGTGTGAGTGAGTGTATCAGTGAGTGTCTGTATGTGTGTGCATGTGAATGTGTGCGTGTATGTACGTGTGTTTGAGTGTGTAAGTGTGTAAGTGTTTGTATATATTAATGTCAATTTCTCACCTCAACGTTAAAATAAATTTATTTAACACAATTTAAAAAGAAATTACTATTGTAATTATGTGTGTGTTTGTGTGTATGTGAGATTGAGTGTGTCTTTGAAAGTGAGATTGAGTTTGTGTGTATGTCTGTTTGATTATTAGTGTTTGTGTGTATTACCTTCGTTTTCCCGTTTCAACACTGAAATGAAAAAAGAAAATAAATGTTATAAAGTTTTAGAAGTTCAAAACATATCTACTCTCATTATAGTGTGTGTGTCTTTGAGACTGAGTGTTTGTATGTGTTTGTGTGTATTACCTCTGACTAACAGCTTCGATTCTGAAATAAAAACACAACAAATGTAATAAAATTTGAAAATAAGTTATTATATCTACTCATTATATTTGTGCGTCTTTGTGTGTCAGAAGTTGTGTGTGTGTGTGTTTGTATCAGTGAGTGTCTGTATATGTGTGTATGTGTGTTTGAGTGTGTCTGCGTGTAAGTGTTTGTGTCTACTACCAGTGTGTGTCTGTGTGTGTGTGTGTGTGTCTGTGTGTGTGTGTGTGTGTGTGTGTGTTTGTTTGTGTGTGATTGTGAGTGTGTAAGTGTTTGTGTATTACCTCTGTCAACCTTCCTCAACTCTGCAATAAAAACACAATAAATGTTATAAAATTTGAAAAGAAGTTCAAATTATTATATCTACTGTCATTATATGTGTGTCTGTGTGTGTGTCTGTGTGTGTGTGTGTGTGTGTATGTGTGTGTGTATGTGTATCAGTGAGTGTTTGTATGTATCAGTGAGTGTCTGTGTGTGAGTGTGTGCGTGTGTGTATATTACCAGTGTGTGTCTGTGTGTGTCAGCAGGTGTGTGTGTGTGTGTTTGAGTGTGTAAGTGTTTGTGTGTATTACCATCGTCTACCCTCCTCCTCAACTCTAAAATAAAAACACAATAAAAGTTTTAATTATTATATCTACTTTCATTATAATGTGTGTGTGTGTGTCTTTGAGACTGACTGTGTGTATCTGTGTTTGAGTGCGTCCGTGTTTGCATGTATTACCCGGTGTATTATTGGGTGTATTAACTCTGTGTGTGTCAGTAGGTGTGTGTGTGAGTGAGTGTATCAGTGAGTGTCTGTATGTGTGTGCATGTGAATGTGTGCGTGTATGTACGTGTGTTTGAGTGTGTAAGTGTGTAAGTGTTTGTATATATTAATGTCAATTTCTCACCTCAACGTTAAAATAAATTTATTTAACACAATTTAAAAAGAAATTACTATTGTAATTATGTGTGTGTTTGTGTGTATGTGAGATTGAGTGTGTCTTTGAAAGTGAGATTGAGTTTGTGTGTATGTCTGTTTGATTATTAGTGTTTGTGTGTATTACCTTCGTTTTCCCGTTTCAACACTGAAATGAAAAAAGAAAATAAATGTTATAAAGTTTTAGAAGTTCAAAACATATCTACTCTCATTATAGTGTGTGTGTCTTTGAGACTGAGTGTTTGTATGTGTTTGTGTGTATTACCTCTGACTAACAGCTTCGATTCTGAAATAAAAACACAACAAATGTAATAAAATTTGAAAATAAGTTATTATATCTACTCATTATATTTGTGCGTCTTTGTGTGTCAGAAGTTGTGTGTGTGTGTGTTTGTATCAGTGAGTGTCTGTATATGTGTGTATGTGTGTTTGAGTGTGTCTGCGTGTAAGTGTTTGTGTCTACTACCAGTGTGTGGCTGTGTGTATGTGAGTGTGTGTCTGTGTGTGTGTGTGTGTGTGTGTGTTTGTTTGTGTGTGATTGTGAGTGTGTAAGTGTTTGTGTATTACCTCTGTCAACCTTCCTCAACTCTGCAATAAAAACACAATAAATATTATAAAATTTGAAAAGAAGTTCAAATTATTTATCTACTGTCATTATAATGTGTGTGTGTGTGTGTGTGTGTGTGTGTGTGTGTGTGTGTGTGTGTGTGACTTTGAGACTGAGTGTGTGTATGTGTTTTGAGTGTGTAAGTGTTTGCGTGTATTACCCCGGGTGTTTTATTGGGTGTATAACCTATGTGTGTGTCTGTAGGTGTGTGTGTGTCTGTGTGTGTGTCTGTGTGTGTGTGTGTTTGTGTGAGTGAGTGAGTGGATCGGAGAGTGTCTGTATGTGTGTGCATGTGAATGTGTGTGTGTGAGAGTGTGTGTGTATGTGTATGTGTTTGTATATATTAATGTCAATTTCTCGTCTCAACGCTGAAATAAAAATTTATTTAACACAATTTGAAAATAAAATAATATTGTAATTATGTGTTTGTGTGTGTATATGTGACATTGAGTGTGTCTTTAAAAGTGAGCTTGTATGTGTGTTTGAGTGTGGAAGTGTTTGTGTGTATTACCAATCGCCCGCCAAACCCCTGAAACACAATAAATGTTGTAAAGTTTGAAAAGAAGTTACAATTATTATATCTACCGTCATTATAATGTGTGTCTGTGTCATTAGATGTGTATGTGTGTGTGTGTGTGATTGGATGGGTCAGTGATTGTCTGTATGATTGTTTGTGAGTCAGTGTGTGCATGTGTGAGTGAGTGTCTGAATGTGTGTGTATGTGTGTTTGTGTGTTACCATTTTTTATCTGGTTCAAATCTGAAATAAAAACACAATAAATGTTGTAAGATTTTAAGAGAAGTTCAAATTATTATATCTACTGTCATTATAAAGTGTGTGTGTCTTTGAGACTGAGTGTGTGTATGTGTGATTGAGTGCATACGTGTTTCTGTGTATTACCTCTGTTTAACTGCTGCATTACTGAAATAAAAACAATAAATGTTATAAAATTTTAAAAGAAGTTCAAATTATTACATCTACTGTCACTATATGTGTGAAACAGTGAAACGTGTGTATCAGTGATTGTCTGTATGTGTGTGTGAGTGTATGAATGTGTCTTTTACAGTGAGCGAGTGTATGTGTGTTTGAGTGTCTGTTTGTGTGTATTACCTGTGTGTGAGTGTGTGTCAGCAGGTGTGTGTGTGTGTTTGTGTGTGAGTGAGTGTATCAGTGAGTGTCTGTATATGTGTGTGAGTGAGTGTGTGCGTGTGTGAATGAGTCTTTGAGAGTGAGTGTGTAAGTGTTTGTGTGTATTACCACCTTTTAACTGCCTCCTTTCTGAAATAATAACAAAATAAATTTTAAAGTTTTTGTAAGTGCTTGTGTGTATTACAAGTGTGTGACAGTGTGTGTGTGTGAGTGTGTGTTAGCAGGTGTGTGTGTTTGTGTGTGAGTGTATCAGTGAGTGTCTGTATGTGTGTATGAGTGGGTGCGTGTGTGACTGTGTCTTAGAGAGTGAGCGTGTCTGTATGTGTAATTGAATGTGTAAGTGTTTGTGTGTATTACCATCATCTACCCTCCTCAACTCTTTAAAAAAAAAGCACAATAAATGTTATAAAATTTAAAAAGATGTTTAGATTATTATATCTACTGTCATTATAATGTGTATGTTTCTTTGAGACTGAGTGTGTGTATGTTTATTTGAGTGTGTAAGTGTTTGAAAGTGAGAGTGAGTTTGTGTGTATGTGTGTTTGATTAAGAAAGTGTTTGTGTCTCTTACCATCATTTTCCATCCTCAACACTAAAATAAAAACACAATAAATGTAAAAATAAGTAAAAATAAGTAAAAAATTATTACATCATTATAATGTGTGTGTTTGTGTCAATAGTTGTGTGTCAAACTTTGAGTCTGATCCTGTGTGTATGTGTGTTAGAATGTGTAAGTGTTTGTGTGTATTACCAGTGTGTGTGTGTGTGTGTGTGTGTGTGTGAGTGTCTGTAAGATTGAGTGTCTTTGAGACTGAGTGTGTATGTATGTTTGAGTGTGTAAGTGTTTGTATGTTTTAATGTAAATTTCTTGCCTCAACGCTGAAATAAAAACAATAAATTTAATACAATTTAAAATAAGTTACTATTATTATGTATTAATGTATACTATTAATTATGTGTGTGTGTGTGTGTGTGTATGTGAGATTGAGAGTGTCCTTGAAAGTGAGTTTGTGTATATGTGTTCGATTAAGAAAGTGTTTGTGTGTATTAACATTATTTTCCCCCCTCAACACTGAAATAAACACACATTAAATCTTATAAAGTTTTAGAAGAAGTTTAAATTATTATATCTACTGTCATTATATGTGTGTGTGTGTGTGTGTGTGTGTGTGTGTGTCTGTAGGTGTGTGTATTTGTGTGTGTGAGTGAGTGTATCAGTGAGTGTCTGTACGTGTGTGTGTGTGTGTGAGGGTGTGCATGTGTGAATGTGTCATTGATAGTGAGCGTGTGTATGTGTGTTTGAGTGTTTAAGTGTGTAAGTGGTTGTGTGTATTACCATATTTTAACCGCCTCAGCTCTGAAATAAAAACAAAAGTAATGTTATAATATTTTAATAGAAGTTTAAATTATATCTACTGTCATTATAATGTGTGTGTCTTTAGGACTGAGTGTGTGTGTGTGCGTGTGTGTGTGTGTTTAAGTGTGTAAGTGTGTGTGTGCGTTTATTTCCCAGGTGTATTATTGGGTGTATTACCTCTGTGTGTGTCAGTAGGTGTGTGTGTGTGTGTGTGCGCGCGTGTGTTTGTCTGTGTGAGTGACTGTATCAGTGAGTGTCTGTAGGTGCTTGTGCATGTGTGAATGTGTCTTTCAAAATGAGTGTGTGTGTGTGTGTGTGTGTGTGTGTGTGTGTGTGTGTGTGTGTGTGTGTGTGTGTGTGTGGAAGTGTTTGTATTACCTTTTGCCTGCCAAACGGCTGAAATAAAAACACAACAAATGTGAGAAAAGTTACAATTATTATATTTACTGTCATTATAATGTGTGTCTGTGTCAGTCGATTTGTGCGTGTGTGTGTTTGTGTGTAGGTGTGCGATTAATTGTGTCAGTGATGGTCTGTATGAGTGTGTGTAAGTGAGTGTGTGCATGTGTGAGTGAGAGTCTGAATGTGTGTTAGTGTGTCTTGAGAGGAGCATGTGTATGTATGTGTGTTTAAGTGTGTAGGTGTTTGTGTGTATTACCAGTCTGGGGTACTGTGTAAGTGTGTGGGTTTGTGTGTTTCTGTGAGATTGAGTGTGTCTGTGAGAAAGTGTGTGAGTGTGTGTGTGTGTGTGTGTGTGTGTGTGTGTGTGTGTGTGTGTGTGTATCAGTGAGTGCATGTGTGTGTGTTTGAGTGTGTAAGTGCGTAAGGGTTTGTGTACTACTACCGTTTAACTGCCTCAACTCTGAAATAAAAGCACAATAAATGTTATAAAGATTTTTAAAAAGTTAAAATTTTTGTATCTACTGTCATTATAAATTGTGTGTGTTTTTGAGACTGAGTGTGTGTATGTGTGAGTGAGTGTGTGTTTGTGTGTATTACTTCTGACTATCTGCTCCATTTCTGAAATAAAAACAATAAAATTGTACTAAATTTTAAAAGAAGTTCGAATTATTATATCTACTGTCATTATATGTGTGCGTGTGTGTTTCTGTGTGTCAGTAAGTGTGTGGGGTTTGTGTGTGTATTAGTGAGTGTGTGTGTGTGTGTGTGTGTCTTGAGAGTGTAAGTGTGTGTAAGTGTGTAAGTGTTTGTGTGTATTACCACCTTCTAACTGGCTCATCTCTGAAAAAAAAAACACAAAAAATGTTATCAAGTATTAAAAGAAGTCAAAATTAATATATCTACTGTTATTATTATTATTATTATTATTATTATATATGTGTGTGTGTGTGTGTGTGTCAATGGGTGTGTGTATTTTGTGTGTGAGTAAGTGTGTAAGTGTGTAAGTGTGTGTGTGTCTGTGAGTTAGTGTGCGTGTGTGAGTGTATGTTTGAGTGAGCATGTGTATGTGTGTTTGAGTGTGTAAGTGTTTGGATTACCATCGGCTATCCTCCTAAACTCTGAAATAAAAACACAATAAATGTTATAAAGTTTAAAAAGAAGTTAAAACTATTATATCCACTGTCATTATAATGTATGTGTTTGAGTGTGTAATAACCCCAGGTGCGTTATTGGGTGTATTACCTCTGTGTGGGTCAGTAGATGTGTGTGTGTTTGTGTGTGTGAGTGTATCAGTGAGTGTCTGTATGTGTGTGTGAGTGATTGTGTGCATGTGAATGTGTCTTTAAAAGTGAGCATGTGTGTATGTGTGTAAGTGTGTAAGTGTTCGTGTGTATTACCACCTTTTATCTGCGTCATCTCTAAAATAAAAACACAATTGTTATAAAGTTTTAAAAGAAGTTAAAAGTATTATATCTACTGTCATTATATGAGTGTGCGATTGTGTGTCTGTCAGTAGGTGTGTGTATTTGTGTTTATATGCGTGGGTGAGAGAGTGAGTGTGTGTGTGTATGTGTGTATGAGTGAGTGTGTCAGTGAGGGTCTGTATGTGTGTGTAAATGTGTCATTAAGAGTGAGCATGTCTATATGTGGGATTGAGTGTATTTATGTGTATTACCAGTGTGTGACTGTGTGTGTCAGCATGTGTGTGTGTGTGTGTGTTTGTGTGTGTGAGTGAGTGTGTCAGTGAGGTCTGTATGTGTGTGTAAATGTGTCATTAAGAGTGAGCATGTCTATATGTGGGATTGAGTGTATTTGTGTGTATTACCATCGTCTACCCTCCTCAACTTTAAAATAGGGTGCATGTGAGTGTGTGTGGGTTTGTGTGTGTGTCTGTGAGTTTGACTGTGAGGGTGTGTGTATGTATGTAAAAGTGTGTTGGTGTATCAGTAAGTGTCTGTATGTGTGTGAGAGTGAGTGTGTGCATGTGTTAATGTGTGTTTGAGTGTGTAAGTGTTTGTGTGTATTACCACCGTTCAACTGATTCAACTCTGAAATAAAAACACAATTAATGTTATTCAATTTGAAAAGTACAAATTATTATATTTACTGTCAGTATAATTTGTGTGTTTTTGAGACTGTGAGTTTGTGTGTGTGTGTGTGAGTGAGTGTATCAGTGAGTGTCTGTATGTGTGTGCGCGTGTGTGAATGTGTCTGAGAGTAAGCGTGTGTATGTTTGTCTAAGTCTGTAAGTGTTTGTGTGTATTACCACCTTTTAACTGCCTCATCTCTGAAATAGAAACACAAATGTTATAAAGTTTTAAAAGAAGTTAAAAGTATTATATATACTGTCATTATATGTGTGGGCGTGTCAGTGTGTGTGTGTGTGTGTGTGTCTGTCAGTGGGTGTGTGTATTTGTGTGTGTGAGTGTATCAGTGAGTGTCTCTGTGTGTGGGTGTGTGTGAGTGTGTCTTTGAGAGTGAGCATGTGTGTATGAGTGTGTAAGTGTCTAATTGTTTGTGTATATTACCAGTGTGTGACTGTGTGTGTCAGTAGGTGTGTGTGTGTGTGTGTGTGTGTGTGTGTGTGTGTGTGTGTGTGCGAATAAGTGTATCAGTGAGTGTCTATGTGTGTGATTGTGTGCGGTTACGAGTGTGTCTTTGAGAGTGAGCATGTGTGTAAGTGTTTGTGTGTATTACCAGTATGTGACTGTGTGTGTGTGTGTGTGCACGTGTGTGAGTGAGTGAGTGTCTGTGTGTGTGTGTGTGTGTGTGTGTGACTGTCTTGGAGAGTGAGCGTGTCTGTATGTGTGATTGAGTGTGTAAGTGTTTGTGTGTATTACCATCGTCTACCCTCCTCAACTCTGCAATAAAAACACAGTAAATGTTATAAAATTTGAAAAGAAGTTAAAATTATTATATCTACTGTCATTATAATGTGTGTGTCTTTGAGACTGAGTGTGTGTACGTGTGTTTGAGTGTGTAAGTGTTTGCATGTATTACCCCGTGTGTAATATTTGGTATTACCCCGGGTGTAATATTTGGTGTATTACCTCTGTGTGTGTCAGTAGGTGTGTGTGTGTGTGTGTGTGTGTGTGTGTGTGTGCACATGTGTGTGTGTATTATTAAGTGTAAGTCAATCATAATGATAAGTATAACAGCACATGACAACAAACACATACAATAACAGACAAAGGAGTGAGTGTGAGTGAGGAGCTTTTGTAGGCTAAGTGATAATGAGCTCCAGGTGTGCGTGATTAAGCTGGGCGCTCCAGAGAGAGCGGACGCATGAGAGCCACCAAAGGGGGCGTGGCAGTGTCTGAATGTGTGTGTGTGTGTGTGTGTGTGTGTGTGTGAGAGAGTATGGAAGTGTTTGTGTGTATTACCATTCTCCAGCCACCGTACTGAAATAAAAACACAATAAATGTTGTAAAATTTGAAAAGAAATTCCAAGTATTATATCTACTGTCATTATAATGTGTGTCTGTGTCAGTAGATGTTTGTGTATGTGTGTGTCCATAGATGCGAAGTGTGTGTTTGTGAATAAGTGTGTCAGTGAATGTCTATGTGTGTGTGTGTGCGTGTGCGTGCGTGTGTGAATGTGGCTTTTAGAGTGAGCATGTGTGAATGTGTGTTTGAGTGTGTTTGTGTGTATTACCAGTGTCAGAGTCTGTAAGTTTGTGTCTGTGTTTGTCAGCACGTGTGTGTATGTGTGTGTGTGTGTGTAAGAGTGTTTGTGTGTGAGTGAATGTATCAGTTAGTGTCTGTATGTGTGTGAGTGAGTGTGTGCGTGTGTGTATGCGTGTTTGAGTGTGTAAGTGTTTGTGTATTACCACCTTTGAAATGCCCCACCTCTAAAATAAAAACACAAATGTTATTAAGTTTTAAAAGAAGTTAAAAGTATTATATCTACACATTTTATGTTTGTGTATCTGTGTCAATAGGTGTGTGTATTTGTGTGTTTGTTTATCAGTGAGTGTCTGTATGTGTGTGAGTGAGTGAGTGCGTGTTTGAATGTGTCTTTGAGAGTGTGTGTATGTGTGTTTGAGTGTAAGTGTTTGTGTGTATTACCAGTGTGTGACTGTGTGTAAGTGTGTCAGCAGGTGTGTTTGTGTGTGTGTGTGTGTGTGTGTGTATGAGTAAGTGTATCAGTAAGTGTCTGTATGTGTGTGAGTGAGTGTGCGTGTTTGAATGTGTCATTGAGTGAGCATGTCTGTATATGTGATTTGTGTACTTTGAAATAGGGTGTAAGTGTGTGTGGGTTTGTGTGTGGGTTTGTTAGAGTGAGTGTGTCTGTGAGAAAGTGTGTGAGGTGTGTATATGTATGTGGTTGTGTTTGTGTGTGAGTGTGTGTATCTGAGAGTGAGTGTAAGGGTGTGTATATATGTGTGGGTGTGTGAGTGTGTCTTGTGAGTGAGCGTGTGTGTCTGAGAGATTGTGTGTGTGTGTGTGTGTGTGTGTGTGTGTGTGTGTGTATTTGTGTGACTCCAAAATTTGTGTTTGTATTACCATTCGCCGACCACCTTTCTGAAATTAAAACACAATAAATGTTGTAAAATTTTAAAAGAAGTTACAATTATTATATCTTTTGCCATTACCACATGTGTCTTTGTCAGTGATTGTCTGTATGAGTGTGTGAGTGAGTGTGTGCATGTGTGAATGAGTGTCTCTATTTGTGTGTGTCAGAGAGCGAAAGAACGAGTGGCGGAAGCCGGAGTATAGCTTGCTCGGGTTTAATAACGAGAGTGAGAGAGAGCGAGATACACGTCCTCGTCGGAGGAGCTCGGGAGCGAGACATCGCTTCGGGGTAAAAGCACAGCCACGGAGAGAGTGTAGAGGACGGAAGGAAAGGAACGCATAATGATAAGTATAACAGCACATGACAACAAACACATACAATAACAGACAAAGGAGTGAGTGTGAGTGAGGAGCTTTTGTAGGAGCGGGGCTAAGTGATAATGAGCTCCAGGTGTGCGTGATTAAGCTGGGAGCTCCAGAGAGAGCGGAGGCATGAGAGCCACCGAAGGGGGCGTGGCAGTGTCTGAATGTGTGTGAGTCTGTGTGTGTGAGTGTGTGCATGAATGTGTCTTAGAGGGAGCATGTGTGTGTATGTGTGTAAGTGTTTGTGTGTGTCTGTGAGAGTGAGTGTGTCTGTGAGAGAGTGTGTGGGGGTGTATCTGAGTGAGTGTCTGTGTGTGGTTGTGTGTCTGTCTGTGTTGCTGTGTTGGTGTGTTGGTGTGTGTGTATGTGAGTGTGAGTGGATGAGTGTCTGTGTGTTATGTTTCCACCATAAATGTAAAAAAAGGATAATTTAAAATTATTATATCTAATGTCATTATAATGCTAAAAAAACTTTTTTAAAAACAATTTATTTAATACAATTTAAAAATAAGTTACTATTATAATTATATGTGTGTGTTTACCTGAGATTGAGTGTCTTTAAAAGTGAGAGTGAGTTTGTGTGTATGTGGTTTTGATTATGAAAGTGTTTGTGTGTATTACAATCATTTCCTTTCATTAACACTGAAATGAAAACACAATAAATGTTATGAAGTTTAAAAAGAAGTCCAAATTATTATATCTACTGTCATTATAAAGTGTGTGTGTATTTGAGACTGAGTGTGTGTATGTGTGATTGATTGTGTAAGTGTTTGTGTATATTACCAATTGGTTCCGAATTCATGTCTGAAATAAAACGCAATAAATGTTAAAAATTTGAAAAGAAAGTCAAATTATTATATCTACTGTCATTATATGTGTGTGTCTGTGTGTGTCAGAAGATGTGTGTGTGTGTGTAAGTGTGTAAGTGTCTGTCTGTGTATGTGAGATTGAGTGTGTCTTTGAGAGTGAGTGTGTGTATGGGTGTTTGAGTGTGTAAGTGTTTGTGTGTATTACCTCTGATAAGCTGCTTCCATTCTGAAATAAAAACACATTCAAATTTTAAAAAAAGTTAAAATAAGTTAAAAGTTAAAAAATAAGTATGTGTCTGTGTGTGTCAGTAGGTGTGTTTGTGTGTGTGTGTGTGTGTGTCTGGATCAGTGAGTGTCTGTAAGTGTGTGTGAGTGGGTGTGTGCTTGTTAATGTGTGTGTGTAACTGTTTGTGTGTATTACCAGTGTGTGACTGTGTGTGTCCGTCAGTAGGTGTGTGAGTGTTCGTGTGTGAGTGAGTGTATCATTGAGTTTCTGTATGTGTGAGTGTGTGTGCATGTGTAAATGTGTCTTTGAGTGAGCATCTGTGTATGTGTGAGTGTTGAAGTGTGTAAATGTTTGTGTGTATTCCCACCGTTTGACTCTTTCATTTCTGAAATAGAAACACAATAATTGTTATAAAGTTTTAAAAGAAGTTCAAATTATTATATCTACTGTCATTATATGTGTGCATGTGAGTGTTTGTCTGTAAGAGTGTGTGTGTGTGCATGAGTGAGTCAGTGTCTGTGTGTGTATATGTGTGTATATGTGGTGAGTGAGTGAGTGTATGTGTGTTGTGTTTCAATTCTGAAATTAAAACACAATAAATGTAAAAGTTGAAAATAATTATATTTATAGTTACAATTATTATATCTACTCTGTGTGTAAGTAAGTGAGTGTCTGTGTGTATGTAAGATAAAGTGTGTCTTTGAGACTGAGTGTGTGTATGTGTGTTTGAGTGTGTAAGTGTATAAGTGTTTGTATATATTAATGTCAATTTCTTGTCGCAATGCTTAAATAAAAACAATTTAATAGAATTTGGAAAATAAGTTTTTATTGCAATTATATGTGTGTGTGTGTGTGTGTGTGTGTGTGTGTGTGTGTGTGTGTGTGTGTGTGTGCGTGTGTGTGTGTGTGAGATTGAGTGTGTCTTTGAAAATGAGAGTAAGTTTGTGTGTATGTGTGTTTGATTATGAAAGTGTTTGTGTGTTTTACCATTGATGTCCTTCTTCAACACTGAAATAAAAACACAATAAATATTATAAAAATAAGTTAAAATTATTTTATCTACTGTCATTATATGTGTGTGCATGTGAGTGTGTGTGTCTGTAAGAGTGTGTGTATGCATGAGTGAGTCAGTGTCTGTGTGTGTGTGTGTGTGTGTGTGTGTGTGTGTGTGTGTATATGTGTGTGTATGTGAGTGAGTCAGTGTCTGTGTGTGTGTGTGTGTGTGTGTGTGTGTAAATATGTGTGTATGTGAGTGAGTGAGTGTATGTGTGTTGTGTTTCAATTCTTAAATTAAAACACAATAAATGTAAAAGTTGAAAATAATTATATTTATAGTTACAATTATTATATCTACTGTGTGTGTAAGTGAGTGTCTGTGTGTATGTAAGATAAAGTGTGTCTTTGAGACTGAGTGTGTGTATGTGTGTTTGAGTGTGTAAGTGTATAAGTGTTTGTATATATTAATGTCAATTTCTTGTCGCAATGCTTAAATAAAAACAATTTAATAGAATTTGGAAAATAAGTTTTTATTGCAATTATATGTGTGTGTGTGTGTGTGTGTGTGTGTGTGTGTGTGTGTGTGTGTGTGTGTGTGCGTGTGTGTGTGTGTGAGATTGAGTGTGTCTTTGAAAATGAGAGTAAGTTTGTGTGTATGTGTGTTTGATTATGAAAGTGTTTGTGTTTTACCATTGATGTCCTTCTTCAACACTGAAATAAAAACACAATAAATGTTATAAAAATAAGTTAAAATTATTTTATCTACTGTCATTATATGTGTGTGCATGTGAGTGTGTGTGTCTGTAAGAGTGTGTGTATGCATGAGTGAGTCAGTGTCTGTGTGTGTGTGTGTGTGTGTGTGTGTGTGTGTGTGTATATGTGTGTGTATGTGAGTGAGTCAGTGTCTGTGTGTGTGTGTGTGTGTGTGTGTGTAAATATGTGTGTATGTGAGTGAGTGAGTGTATGTGTGTTGTGTTTCAATTCTTAAATTAAAACACAATAAATGTAAAAGTTGAAAATAATTATATTTATAGTTACAATTATTATATCTACTGTGTGTGTAAGTGAGTGTCGGTGTGTATGTAAGATTAAGTGTGTCTTTGAGACCGAGTGTGTGTATGTGTGTTTGAGTGTGTAAGTGTATAAGTGTTTGTATATATTAATGTCAATTTCTTGTCCCAATGCTTAAATAAAAACAATTTAAAAGAATTTGGAGAAGTTTTTATTGCAATTGTGTGTGTGTGTGTGTGTGTGTGTGTGTGTGTGTGTGTGTGTGTGTGAGATTGAGTGTGTCTTTGAAAATGAGAGTAAGTTTGTCTGTATGTGTGTTTGATTATGAAAGTGTTTGTGTGTTTTACCATTGATGTCCTTCTTCAACACTGAAATAAAAACACAACAAATGTTATAAAAAAGAAGTTAAAATTATTTTATCTACTGTCATTAGATCTGTGTGCGTGTGAGTGTGTGCGTCTGTGTGTCAGTAGTTGTGTGCATTTGTGTTTGTGAGTGAGTGTATCAGTGAGTGTGTGTGTGTGTGTGTGTGTGTGTGTGTGTGTGTGTGTGTGTGTGTGTAAATGTGTCTTTGAGAGTGAGTGTGTGTGTATTTGTGTTTGAGTGTGTAAGTGTTATGTATTACCAGTGTGTGTGTGTGTGTGTGTGTGTGTGTGTGTGAGTGAGTGAGTGAGTGTATCAGTGAGCGTCTGTATGTGTGTGAGTGTGTAAATGTGTGTGTAAATGTGTCTTTCAGAGTGGCGTGTCTGTATGTGTGATTGAGTGTGTAAGTGTGTGTTTTTGTGTATTACCATAGTCTACACGCCAGATCTCTGAAATAAAAACACAATGAATATAACATTTTAAAATAAGTTAAAATTATTATATTAACTGTCATTATAATGTGTATAATGTGTGTTTGAGTGTGTAAGTGTTTGCGTGTATTCGCGGGTCTATTAATAGGTGTATTACCTCTGTGTGTGTGTGTCAGTAGGTGTGTGAGTGAGTGTATGTGTTTTGAGAGTGAGCATGTGTGTATGTGTGTTTGAGTGTGTAAATGTGTGAGAGTGTTTGTGTGTATTACCATTCTTTAACTGCCTTCTCTCTGAAATTAAAATATAATAAATGTTATAATTTTTTAAAGAAGTTAAAATTATTACATTTACTGTCATTATACGTTGGTGCTTGTGAGTGTGTGTTTCTGTGTGTGTCAGTATATGTGTATTTGTGTGTGTGTGAGTGAGTGTACCAGTGAGTGTCTGTGTGTGTGTGTGTGTGTGTGTGTCTGTGTGTGAATGTGTCTTTGAGAGTTTAAGTGTGGAAGTGTTTGTGTGGATTACCATTCTGTAACCGCCTCATCTCTGAAATTAAACCACAATAAATGTTATAATTTTTAAAGAAGTTAAAATTATTATATTTACTGTCATTATATGTGTGCTTGTGAGTGTGTCTGTGTGTGTCTGTAGGTGTGTATTTGTGTGTGAGTGAGTGTATCAGTGAGTGTCTGTATGTTTGTGTGCGTGTAAGTGTGTGTGTGTGTGTGTGTGTGTGTGTGTGTGTGTGTGTGTGTCTTTAAAAGTGAGCTTGTATGTGTGTTTGAGTGTAGAAGTGTTTGTGTATTACCTTTCGCCTGCCGCCAGCCTGAAATAAAAACACAATAAATGTTGTAAAATTTGAAAATAAGTTACAATTATTATATCTACTGTCATTATAATGTGTGTCTGTGTCAGTGTAAGTGTTTGTATGTATTACCAGTGTGTGTCTGTGTAAGGGTGTGTGTATGTGAGTGTCTGTGGGTTCGTGTGTGTGTCTGTGAGAGTAAGTGTGTCTGTGAGAAAGTGTGTGAGGGTGTGTGTATGTATGTTACTGTGTGGGTGTGTGTATGTGAGAGTGAGTGTATGGGTGTGTGTGAGTTTGTGTGAGTGGGTGAGCGTCTGTATGTGTGTGTGTGTGTGTGTGTGTGTGTGTGTGTGTGTTTTGTGAGTGAGCATGTGTGTGTGTGAGTGTATCAGTGAGTGTCTGTATGTGTGTGTGTGTGTGTGTATGTATGTGTGATTAAGTGTCTGTGTGTGTGAGTGTGTGTATGTGAGTGATTGAGTGTCCGTGTGTATGTGAGATTGAGTGTGTCTTTGAGACTGACTGTGTGTATGTGTGTTTAAGTGCACACACTTACACACATTTAAAATAAATTACTATTGTCATTAATATATGTTTGAGTGTGTAAGTGTGTAAGTGTTTGTATGTATAAATGTCAATTAATCGCCTCAACGCTGAAATAGAAACACAATAAATGTCATAAAGTTTAAAAAGAAGTTCAAATGTTTATAACTACTGTCATTATAAAGTGTGTCTTTGAGACTGATTGTGTGTATCTGTGATTGAGTGCATAAGTGTTTATTACCTCTTACTACCTGCTTCACTGTTGAAATAAAAACACAATAAATGTTATGAAATTTGAAAAGAAGTTCAAATTATTATATCTACTGTCATTATATGTGTGTGTGTGTCTGTGTTTAGTAGATGTGTGTGTTTGTGTGTGTATCAGTGAGTGTCTGTATGTGTGTGTGTTTGAGTGTGTGTGTGTGTGTGTGTGTGTGTGTGTGTGTGTGTGTGTGTGTGTGCGTGTGTGAAAGTGTCCTTAAGAGTGAGCATGTGTATGTGTGATTAAGTGTGTAAGTGTTTGTGTGTATTACCTTGACTACCGGCTTCACTGTTGAAATAAAACCCAATAAATGTTATAAAATTTGAAAAGAAGTTCAAATTATTATATTTACTGTCATTATATGTGTGTGTGTGTGTATGTATGTGTGTGAGTGAGTGTATCAGTGAGTGTCTGTATGTGTGTGTGTGTGTGCGTGTGTGAAAGTGTCCTTAAGAGTGAGCATGTGTGTGTGATTAAGTGTGTAAGTGTTTGTGTGTATTACCTTTGACTACCGGCTTCACTGTTGAAATAAAACCAATAAATGTTATAAAATTTGAAAAGAAGTTCAAATTATTATATTTACTGTCATTATGTGTGCGTTTGTACATGTCTGTGAATCAGTAAGTATCTGTATTTGTGTGTGTGAGTGTGTGAATGTGTCTTTGAGAGTGAGCGTGTGTGTATGTGTGATTGAGTGTGTAAGTGTTTGTGTGTATTACCTCTGACTACCTGCTTTACTGCTGAAATAAAAACATAATGGTATAAAATTAGAAAAGGAGTTCAAATTATCATATCTACTCTCATTATATGTGTGCGTGTGTTTGTTTGTGTGTGTGTGTGTGTGTGTGTGTGTGTGTATCAGTGAGTGTATGTATGTGTGTGAGTGAGTTTGTGTGTGTATGAATAAGTGTCAGTGAGTGTCTATGTGTGTGTTTGTGTGTACTTGTGTGAATGTGTCTTTAAAAGTGAGTATGTGTTTTGTGTCTTACTGTAAGAAAGGATTCCCATTCAATTGTATTTCCACGCTTCAACACTCGAGGCAGACATACAGTCTATCAAACATGACAAGTTACCTACGGCATCACAATGAACCTTTCTCAATCAAAAGTATAAAAGGCCAGAACACCGAGCAGCAGTAGTCACTCAGCACTGACTATTTAGCAGTGGTCACTCAGCAGTGGCCTTTCAGCATGCATTCTGTATCATACAACCTACCAAACAGCAGCTAACAGAAGACAGCAAGAATCACCTTATATACGATCAAATCTATACCCAGTAAAGTTGAGTGTTCTGAATCTTGTACCATGTTTTTACTGACACCCTGGGGCAAGTACAATCCCCTGATCAGCGCACACCATAATGAAAATCCTTATATGGTCTTTCGAGCTAGAGAGGAAAACGTTCTAACATTTGGTCCTTCGAGCCCGGAAAAGTGTGCTTACCACAGAAGTAGGATGTCAGAACAACCCTCCAGCGAGTATCCGTGCCCCTGATGCAGAACTCAGCCCCCATCCCACCTTAAAGACTATGAGGTGCAATACCCTACACAGCATTCACATGAACAAGAAGAGGAAACACGGAGAAGGAGATTAGGCAACTTTGTGAGATAAGGCAGCCACTCTGGAGGAACTCTGACAATTTAACGTCCTTTATAAGGATATGCAGAATTTAATTCGGCTGTGGCTCCTCGGTCGCAGCGGGTCAAAAAGACCCCAGTCATATTGCCCCAAACTATCAAAAAACCACCTGCACCCACACCAGTGCCTTATACACAAGTCAAGTCCAGTCAAGAGGCTTTTATTGTCATTTGTACTATACACAGTGGTACACTAAACAATAACAAGCTACATAAAGTGCATCGAGTGCAACCTGGTGCAAACAGTGCAGACAAAAACAATGCAGACAGACAATGCAGAAAACACAACACAAGTCAAGACACAAAACCTGAGATAGCGCCGACTAGTAAACCTACTGTATACTCTGAATATACAGTACTGTGTGAGGAGAACTGTAAAAACTATACCTGGGAGTAAATATAAACGGACACAGTGTGACACAGTGTGCAAAAAGCAGCAGCAGTCAAGAGGTGCAAAGGACAGCATGTAAACAGTATAGTATAATAACAGTATAGTGTAATAAGAAACCGTCAGAGGTGCAAAAAACAGCATGTAAACAGTGTAGCACGGTAGAGTAAAAATAATAAATAAATGTTGGTGGATTGGGCTGAGATGAGTAATAAATGTGTGTCGAGTGTTAAGTCCAGGTTAAACAGTTCAGTAACACACATTAAATGAGTGTGTGTGTGTGAGAGTTCCTTTCAGTTCTGTGTATTGAGAAGCCTAATGGCTTGCGGGAAAAAGCTGTTGCACAGTCTTGTTGTGGCGGCCCAAATGCTTCGGAACCGTTTACCTGATGGCAGGAGAGTGAAAAGTGTGTGTGACGGGTGTGCGTGGTCATCCACAATGCTGTTTGCTTTGCGGATGCAGCGTGTGGTGTAAATGTGCATAACAGAGGGGAGAGAGAGGCCGATGATCTTCTCAGCTGTCCTCACTATCCATCCTTAGGGTCTTGCGATCCGAGACGGTGCAGTTCCCAAACCAGGCAGGGATGCAGCTGCTAAGGATGCTCTCGATGGTCCCTCTGTAAAACATGATCAGGATGGGGAGAGCCCACTTTCCTCAACCTTCTCAGGAAGTAGAGACTCTGCTGGGCTTTCTTGGTGATGGAGCTGGTGTTGAGTAACCAGGTGAGGTTATCCGCCAAGTGAACACCAAGGAATTTGTGTGTGCTCTCCTGAAGTCCACAACCATCTCTTTGGTTTTGTCAACGTTCAGAGTTCAGGTTGTTTGCTCCACACCAGGCAGTTAACCGTTGCACCTCCTCTGTACATGCTGACTCGTCGTTCTTGCTGATTAGACCCACCACGGTTCAGGCCCAGTAGGCTCAACTTCTCGATCAGGTGCTGAGGAAAGATTGTGTTGAATGCTGAGCTGAAGTCAATGAACAGCATTCTTACATATGAGTCCTTGTTATAACACCCAAGATGGCGGCGCGAGCACATCGCGAGGCTCAGGGTCTCTCCAGAATCTGCAATTTTGCGGTATTTCTGTTGCTCATATCGAGTCTGTTCGTGCAGAATAGCTGTGCATATACATCGTACACCCGATGTGAGCTTTTGGATATTGGTTTACGACTTCCCGACAGTTTTATTGACAACCTTCATCTCCTTCCTGAGATCACCAGAGCACACGAGGCAGCTCACTCTACTGTCAAGATCGTAAACAAAGGCGGGGGAAGCGTGGTGGAGTGAAAGCTAAGCTAAAGCTAACACCACACCAGCTCTCTTTACCCAGCATCTTCCTCGCCAATGTTCGGTCACTGGTAAACAAAATGGAGGAGATTCAACTCAGCATCACATACAGCATGAAACTTCAGAACTGTAATGTCATGATTTTCACGGAAACATGGCTACACAGCGGCATTCCGGACAACGCTATTGAGCTAGCGGGACGACACAAACTCCGGGCGGATAGGACATTAGATGGCTCCGGTAAGACCAGAGGCCGTGGATTGTGCATTTATGTCAACAAAGCTTGGTGCACAAACTCTGTTATTGTCGAGAGTCATTGTTCTGCTAACCTGGAGTTTCTCATGGTTAAATGTAGACCGTTTTATCTACTGCAGGAGTTCACTTCCACCATTATTACTGCTGCTTACATTCCCCTCGATGCTGATGCCAAGCTTGCTATGAAAGAACTTTATGCAGCTATCAGTAAACAACAGACTGTTCACCCGGAAGCTGCATTTATTGTTGCGGGAGATTTTAATCACATAAACTTAAAGGCAGTTCTTCCAAAATTTCATCAGCATGTTTCATATCACACCAGAGAGAACAAAACTTTAGACCATGTATACACAAACATGGCGGGAGCTTACGTTGTGACCCCACCTGGGACAGTCAGATCACCTTTCTTTGTTTCTCACCCCCAAATATGCACCCCTCATCAACCGGGTAAAGCCATCAGTGAGAACCATCAAGGTGTGGCCCACAGAGGCAGATTTCACACTTCGGAAAAGGTTTTTACACACAGACTGGAGTACATTTGCTTTTCAGGCCACCAGTGACTCTCACACAGACATTGCTATACCTCCTCTGTTCTGGATTACATCAGTTCCACCACAGACAGTGTTACTACCCAGAAACAGATAATTTTATACCCAAATCAGAAGCCATGGATGAACAAGGAGGTGCGCCTCCTGCTGAACGCACGCACTACTGCCTTCAGGTCAGGTGATGCTCAGGCCTACAGCACATCTATAGCTAACCTGAAGAGGGGCATCAAAGACGCCAAGCACTGCTTCAAGCTAAAGATAGAGGAGCATTTTTCCAACTCTGACCCTCGACGCATGTGGCAAGGCTTCCAGGCCATCAGTGATTACAAATCCTCCCACCCCACCCCCACTGACACTCTCCTCCTCAGATGTCTGCAATGCACTGAGCCAGACCAGCGCTCACAAAGCCACTGGACCAGACAACATCCCTGGTCGCGTACTCAGGGCATGTGCTGAGCAGCTCGCTGGGGTCTTTACTGACATCTTCAACCTGTCTCTTGCCCAAGCAGCTGTTCCTACTTGCTTTAAATGCACCTCCATTGTGCCAGTGCCAAAACACTCAAGCCCAACGTGCCTAAACGACTACCGCCCTGTAGCACTAACACCCATTGTCATGAAGTGCTTTGAGCGGCTGGTCCTGGCACACCTGAAGGACTCTCTGCCAACCACATTAGACTCCCACCAGTTTGCCTACCGCAGCAATAGAAGCACAGAAGATGCAGTTTCCATGGCACTGCACTCTGTGCTCACACATATGGAAAATAAGAACACCTATGCACGTATGCTGTTTGTTGACTTCAGCTCAGCATTTAATACCATCATTTCATCCAAGTTAAGAGCCAAACTTTTAGATCTGGGCATTAACACCTCCATAACACAGATGACACTACCGTGATTGGTCTCATAACCAACAATGATGAGACTGCCTACAGGGAGGAGATCCAGCACCTAGCCACATGGTGCAATAACAATAACCTGCTTCTTAACACCTCCAAGACAAAGTAGCTTATTGTGGACTTCAGGAAGAAGGCAAGAGGCACACATGACACCACCCACATCAACGGGATGGCTGTTGAGCGCGTCTCCAGTTTCAAGTTCCTGGGGATCCACATCTCGGCGGACCTGTCCTGGAACATCAACAACTCCAGCCTGGTCAAGAAGGCTCACCAGCACCTCTTTTTCCTGAAGACACTTAAAAAAAAATCAGCTCTCCTCGGATATCCTGGTGAACTTCTACCGCTGCGCAGTAGAAAGCATCCTGACCAGCTATGTCACAGTCTGGTATGGGAGCTGCTCTGTTGCAGAGCGTAAGGCACTGCAGCAGGTGGTAAAAACTGCCAGCACATCAAAGGGACTCCACTCCCAGCCATGGAGGACATCCAAAAGAAACGCTGTCTGCGTCGAGCTCGCAGCATTCGTAAGGACTCGTCTAATCCCGCCCATAGACTGTTCTCTCTTCTGCCCTCTGGCAGGCGTTACAGGTGCCTCCGGACCAGGACCAGCTGACTAAAGAACAGCTTTTTTCCTAGAGAGTCTCTTTTGTGAACTCTGACTCTCCTGTTCTCTGTTTATAGTTATAGCAATATTTAAAAAAAACCACGCATGGGGTCCAGTGCGGGTGGAAGCTGAGTCTTAATGTGCCTCATGACCTTTCGAAGCACTTCATCACGATGGGTGTGAGCGCGACGGGACGATAGTCATTGAGGCAGGAGACAGTAGATTTATCCGATAGATTGGCATGGGGACAATGGTTGTTGTCTTGAGGCACGTGGGAACAACGTTATTGCTCAGGGAGATGTTAAAGATGTCAGTGAATACATCTGCTAGCTGTTCTACACATTTCCTGAGCACTCTGCCAGGAATGTTGTCCAGCAGACCTCCGTGGGTTAACTACATTTACATTTATATTTACATTTGCGGCATTTATCAGACGCCCTTATCCAGAGCGACGTACAAAAGTGCTTTAAATCTCTAGTAGTGAATAAATCTACACTGGTATGCAAGAATACAAACTCAATATAAATATAACTCGAATTCTACAAACTTGGAAAGTGATAATTTAGGTATTTCAGGAAGAGGTAGGTCTTCAGTCGTCGCTTAAAGATAATCAGGGACTCTGCTGTACGGACATCTAGGGGAAGTTCATTCCACCACCTCAGTGCCAGAACAGAGAAGAGCCTTGAATTGTACTTACCTCTCAATCTGACTCTGCATAGAGTTTTCCTCACTTCAGATGTGGTTAGACAGAGC